>NC_140170.1:115894414-116089414 GCF_963971535.1 Notolepis coatsorum
AAAGGTTTTGCGTTTCTAGGAATTCCACCCTGGAAGGTAGTCTCACTTTTTTGCGGTTTCACCCCGTAAAAACGCCGTTTCCGTATAAACGAAAGGCACATCCGTAAAAAATATTTTTGCGGATTCACCTGCTAGCGTTTCCGTCTAAACGGGGCTTAATATACCTTCAAAACACACCATTGGGTGACGCTTTGCATGGCCACCCGGGTCACTAGACTAGAACTAGATCAAACACATCCACACTTTAACTGTTCAGTTGTTACATAATTTTACAATTAAATTTTTTGAGAGTAGTTGGAAATACTTTTCATTGTGAAGTGCTAGTAGTTTGGTAAACCAGCTTCACGTGGCACACAAAAAAACACTTCCAAAAGTGAAACTGAAAGCGTTAACGTCCCGTTATGTAGTGACGGATTCTGTTAATTTAATTGAAGGTTAATGCACAACATGATGTTCAATGTTATTTTACCATTTAAGTTGGCTAGATATCTAGGGTGCCAGCCAGGCCAGCATGTAATAAAACCAGACAAATTGAAAGACATAGTCTTTAATTAAAAATACCATAGATTTCCCCTTGAATTAATACCCATTAAACTCACCAGAAACCGTAGGGATTAGGTTTATTGCATATAAAAGGAACATAGCAAAGGAATGGCGGGCAGGCAGTGTCGTATTCGATTTATACAGAATAATCTTCAGGACGAGGAGATAGCGTTTATATATTTATTCAAAGGTAAGTATCGTTCTGCATGAGTGTAACTCCATTCACGGCTGGCAGCCAACTGACTGTCAGGACCCCTGGTCAGGTATACATAAGCAAGGTGCGCCTGGCGCGCCTGTCGTAAATGATATATTCACAGCATGAATAATATAGTAAAGATATATTCAAAGCATGAATATTACATCCTCCTTCTTTTAAAGAAAGCTTAATAAGCTATGAACAAAATTGAAATTAAGAAGGGTTGTGCAATACTCTGTAAGAGTTTCTTTGTAAACAATAACAAGTGCGTTACCTGTGTCAGGACCAGGCAATGTAAACATGTAGGATTAATATGTTAAACATAAAGATTCATGTATCAAGGTATTACAGTTCGTATTGTGTGCCCTCTTATTCTGGATAGTCTGCTTTAATATTTGAATACTTCAGCTGTGAATAAGGTATGTATTCATGGCTTATTTGGTCGTGTCTCAACACTCTTACCATATGCAGTTCTTATTTGTAGAAGTAGCTTGCTAACAAAATGGGAATATATCGACAATTAAGCAAGGTAAGTAGGTCATAGATTCAACACATATAGTAAGTCATCATTTCGCATACATTAATATTTGTTACATTTCACCACCCCTTTTTTTATTTTTTATTTTTTTTTCAATGGGGCAAATGGTGTTATAATAGGGCAGCGATCCGCCTGCACCCTGTACATTTATAGGTCTAAAATGTCCCGAGGCTTCACTGCTCGGCCGGATCTGGTGTAGTATGAAGCTGAGTTCTCTTCTGAGTCCTCTGGCAGTTCAGGGTCGTTGGTCTCCGGCGGTTGATCGACGCTCTCTGGACTTGGCATACCGTCGCTGTCCTGGAAGTGTTCCTCTTTTGTGTCCCTCAGGTGCCTGCGGTTGCGGCGGTATTCGCGTCCATCTTGGGTGCGAACGTGGTATGACCGCGCAGTGTCGGCTGGTTGTATGACTACTGCTGGCCTCCAGCGTCCAAGTTCTTGTAGTCTGACAGATTCACCACAATGTAGTGGGGGCAGCGGTCTAGCTGACCTGTCATAGTATTTCTTCTGGTGCTGTTGTCTCTGCACTCGCTTGTCATGTCCATCTTTTTGGCTTACTACCCCTGGCCGCAGCTGTTGGTTGGTGCTCGGGAGGGTTGAGCGTAGCCTGCGGCTCATCAACAGCTGTGCCGGCGATTTGAAGTTGTCGACTGGGGTGTTACGATATTCCAGGAGGCTTAGGTACGGGTCTCTTCCGTCTGCCTTAGCCTTGTCCATGAGTGATTTTGCCGTCTTCACGGTTCTCTCCACTAGTCCGTTGCTTTGCGGATAGTGTGGGCTTGACGTGACGTGTGTGAACTCCCAAGACTTGGCGAATGCCTCGAACTCTTTAGACTTGTATTGTGGTCCGTTGTCTGAGACTATGGTCTCTGGGACGCCATGCCTGGCACAGGCTGCCTTTAGCTTGTGGATAACAGCTGCCGATGTGGTGCTGTGAAGTCTGTCTAGTTCGAAGAATCTGCTGTAGTAGTCGACGGTCACAACATAGTCCTGGTTGTTCCAGTTAAAGAGATCTGTCCCTACAACCTGCCAGGGGCGGTCTGGGATACGATGAGGCATCATGGGCTCCTTGGTGTTTGATGGGCGGCGCTCTTGGCATATTGAGCACTTCTCCACGACTTGCTCTATATGTCTACCCATTCCAGGCCAGAACATGATGTCTCGTGCTCTCAGTTTGCATTTTTCCATTCCCATGTGGCCTGCATGGATCTTGATCAGCATATCTCCTCTGAGGCTGGTAGGGATGACTATTTTCTCCCCCTTGAAAATTATTACATTCGTCTTGGATAGTTCATCTCTGTGATTCCAGTATTCGGTGATGTTCTGGGGGCATTGTTTTCTTTCCTCAGGCCATCCCTCCAGGATAGCCTGGCTGAGCAGCTTTAGCTGTGTGTCATTGTCTGTTGTTTCTCTGATCTCCTGTAGCCTGTCGTCGTGTACAGGTAAGCTGTTGTACACCATGTGTACCTGAAGGTCCATCCCTTCACTGAGACTGTCGTCGTGAGAGGTGAGTGATTTCCTGGACAGCGTGTCGGCTACTGGGATGTCTTTCCCAGGGCGGTGCACGATCGTGAAGTTGTACTTGTGTAGTTGCAGTATCATCCTCTGTAACCGCAGTGGGGCTGCGGCGATCGGCTTCTTCATGATCGACTCCAGGGGCTTGTGGTCAGATTGCACCATAACATGGCGACCGTAGGCATATTGGTGGAAACGTTTGAATCCATAAAGGACTGCGTACATCTCCTTTTCGATTTGTGCGTAGTTGACCTCGCTGTCCGTGAGTGATCTGGATGCGTAGCTAATGGGCCTTCCTTCCTGCATCAGCACAGCACCCAGACCATACTTCGATGCATCCACTTGTAAGCTGAGCTCCTTATCTGGGTCAAAGTAGATGAGGACTGGCCCAGGTTCACTGGTAAGTATGTCTTTCATCTTTTGGAATGCAGCGTCGTGCTGCGCGTCCCACAGGAACTCATTCGATTGTTTAAGCAGCTGTCTCATGGGTGCGTTGATCTCGGAGAGGCTCGGGGCGAACTTCGCCAGATAGTTGACCATACCTAGCACGGTCTCCAGTTCTGCACGGCTCTTTGGCGCCTCCATCTCCTTGATGGCAGCTATCTTGCCTGGGTCAGGCTTCATGCCGTCAGCTGAAAGGATGTGCCCGAAGTAGCTCACTTCGGTGGCTCCGATGGTGCACTTGTCTTCGTTGAGCCGAACGCCTCTCTCCCGTGATCTCACCATCATTGCATGTAGGTTCTTATCGTGTTCCTCTCTGGTCGCGCCATATACAAGGATGTCGTCTACTATAGCTGCTACTCCGTTCAGTCCCTCGTATGTCTCGTCGATTTTTCGTTGGAACTCGTCTTGGGCAGAAGCGAGCCCAAATGGTAATCGTAGGAATCTGTATCGTCCAAACGGTGTGTTGAACGTCGTCAGCTTCGATGATTCTGTGGAGAGCTTGATGGACCAGTATCCCGACCTTGCATCCAGTACGCTGAAATAGCGTGCGCCTGTTAGTCTGGGTGTGATGTCCTCTAGTGTCGGCAGAGGGTAGTGCGGGCGCTTGATAGCCTTGTTTAGCTCCTTAGGATCCAAACATAGTCTGAGCTTGCCTGTGCGTGGTTTCTCAACAATGACCAGTGCACTGACCCACTCCGTTGGTTCGATGATTCTAGCGATGATCTGTGTGTCTTCCATACTCTGTAGCTCCTTCTTTAGTCGGCCACGCAGGGCGATCGGTGTCCTTCTCAGTGGGCAGACTACTGGCGTGGCGTCTGGGTCTATATGGATGTGACACTCTCCTGGGAATAGTCCTATCCCTTTAAACACGTCGTGGTATTCTTCCATGATGGTCTGTTTATCTGTGTGTGCATTTACTGACAACACTAGTTTAATGAGGTCCATATTCAGGCATGCCTGTAAACCTAGAACTGGGGGTGCCTGAGTGTCTACTATGTAAAAGTCTAACAACAAGCCACGCTCTTTGTATTTACACTTTAACGTGCATGTGCCCTTTACCACTAGCTTCTCTCCACCATATCCTGTCAGTCTGCGTGAAGTAGGCTGTATTTTGCGTTTATCTTGTAAACTGTGATACTCTCTCAAAGGAATTACATTTACTTGTGCACCTGTGTCTAACTTAAATTTAAGCTCTGTGCCCTGTTTTCCTACTTGTATGTCTGCGAACGCTTGTTCTGTTGCATCAAACCGTCTGTCTGTCACGGTGTCTACATACAGTTCGTCTGACTCTTCTCCTGACTCAGAGCGCATGCTAATCTCGTGTACTGACTTTTTCTGGAAACTACCGGCCCTGCAGACTTTGGCAAAGTGGTTCCATTTTCCACACTTCGTGCACTGTTTTCCCCTAGCTACACAGTTATCCCCTTCCTTGTGAGCTCTACCCCCACAGTATCCACAGTTCTTACGTGTGTCTGTGTCGCTCGCTCTGTTCGCTCTCTCTGTCCACTCTGCTCTGGGGCGATATCTCTGAGCGCTATACTTCTGTTCCTGTCTGTGCACCTCGTGCACGAGCTGCTCCTGCGCGCTGCTCGTGGCGCCAGTAAAGCTCTTTATCTGTGATTGTGCTAGCTCGTGGGCTCTAGCTATATCTACCGCTTTGTCTAACGACAAGTCTGATCCAACGTTTAATAGTTTCTCTCTTACTTTTGCTGAGTGTATGCCAAACACTATGCGGTCTCTAACCATCTCATCATTGTTCACGTATGCACAGTCTTTCACCAGTAGTTTCAATGCAGTGACAAATTGTTTGAATGACTCGCTCGGTTGCTGGGTTTTCTCATGGAATTTGTACCTGGCGAAAATTGTGTTCCTCCTTGGAAGTACGTATGCTTCGAAATTGTCATAGTAGCTCTTCAATACCTTTGCTTCGTCTTCACTGAGAGTCCATGTGTTGTGAATGTCTCTCCCTCTTTCTCCGCTCCACAATAGCAGGTAGCTACATTTCTCGTCCTCTTCTTTCTTCTTGAGTGGGCCCGAAAACATCAACTCTGCATGCTGCCTGAACTTCTTCCATTCTCCCGGTAAGTCCAGAGAATCCCAATTCATCCGTGGCGACGGGACTCCGTTGATATCCATGTTCACCCCACTTCTGACACCATGTCGTATTCGATTTATACAGAATAATCTTCAGGACGAGGAGATAGCGTTTATATATTTATTCAAAGGTAAGTATCGTTCTGCATGAGTGTAACTCCATTCACGGCTGGCAGCCAACTGACTGTCAGGACCCCTGGTCAGGTATACATAAGCAAGGTGCGCCTGGCGCGCCTGTCGTAAATGATATATTCACAGCATGAATAATATAGTAAAGATATATTCAAAGCATGAATATTACAGGCAGCATGGCTCTATTGCAGGCTGGATGTAGTTTAGTAGACTAATCTTCAGCCTCTCCTCTGCCGACAACTAACGGTGAAAACTAAACTGATTGATTGATTGATTGATTGATTGATTGATTGAAAACTTTATTAACAGATTGCAGAATGGGTACAATACAGTACAGCTCAATACACACAATTGTTAAGGGGATGCAGACCAGAGAAAGACTTTCGTCTTGTTTACATCAGGGTCCCCCATTTTCAATTCATCAGGACATATATGACATACATGACATACAGATAGTCAGTACTGCTACATCTATACATTTATGACATACCAGATTTGCAAATACAGTACTGTTTGTGATACAGAAGGAGTCAAGAAAAGGGAGTATATACATTTGACGTAGAAACTGTACATTGGAGGAGGTTGGGTGGGGGGGGTTGGGTACATTGGGATATTGACAACCATACTGGGTAATTTACATTGGAGGTGGTTGGGGGGGGGGGGGGGGCACACTGTATAAACAAGTAAAACTGTACATTGAGGGGGGGGGGGGGAGGAGACACTGTACAAACAAACAAAATTGTACATTGAACTATTGACAAAACCATACTAGGTAAATGACTGTACATTGGAGGGGGTTGGGTTAGGATATTTACAGGGGCCAGTGTTGAATTGCAGTCTCCCGTAGGTGTCCCTTGAGAGAGGTTTTGAAAGTGGGTAGTGATCCACATTCCTTTACAGCTTTGGGTAGGGCGTTCCACATTGATGTGGCATAATTGCGAAACGTGTTTAGTCCCTTATTTGAGCCGAATCTGGGTTTAACATGATTTGTGGAGCTCCCTCTGGTGTTGTGATCGTGGTATTCACTGACCTTTGGGAAGTATTTTGACATGTACATGGGTACCTTGGTCGTGTAGTGTATCTTGTAGACCAGGCCCATTGCAAGTTGTTGTACTCTGTCGTCTACTCTAAGCCATCCTAGGTTGTCAAAGTGGGCAGGGGTGAGGTGGGTTCTAGGAGTAAGGTCAAGCAGTAGTCTGACCAGTTTGTTTTGAGATGTTTGTAATTTTGTTTTTAGCGCCTTTGAGGTGCTTTGGTACCATGAGGTGCAAGCATAGTCGTAGTACCCCTGAATGAGTGCTCCTGCCAGAGTCTTCAGGGTGTTCTTGTTTACCAGAGAGGAGATCCGGTACAAGAATCGAGTTTGTTGGTTGACTTTTTTTATTACATTGGATGCCATTTTGTCACAGGAGAGATTAGCCTCTAGGATGGAACCCAGGTAGGTAATTTCATCTTTCCTTGTGACAATATTGTCACCCACTGTAACTGAGAAGCCGTCGGTCTTGCTGAGTTTGTTATTTGAACCAAAGAGAATGGACTCTGTTTTGCCCATGTGTAATGATAGTTTGTTATCAGCGAGCCATATGCAGATTCTGCCTAGTTCCGAGCTGAGGGTTTTTTTCAACCTGTAACTTGTTCTTGTCAGAGACCAGCAGGGCTGAGTCGTCCGCAAACAGGAACAAGTTGCAGTCACAAGCTGACGACATGTCATTTGCATAAATTAGGAACAGTAGCGGTCCTAGTATGCTTCCTTGTGGAACACCACAGCTCACTGTGAGGGGGGGGGATAGGGTACCGTTTACCTCCACCATCTGTTCCCTCCCCTCAAGGTAGGATTGCATCCAGCTCACTGATAGACTATCAAAACCAATTGCTTTTAGCTTGTCAATCAGAATGGAGTGATTGACCGTGTCAAAGGCCTTTTGTAGGTCCAGCATGACCATGCCGCAGTATTTGCCTGCGTCCACCTCTTGTTTGATGTGGTCATTCAAATAGAGAAGGCATGTGTCAGTGGAGTGGGATGTTCTGAAGCCAGATTGGAATTCGTAGATTAGATTTTTTTCCGCTAGGTACTTTTCGACCTGTTCGTAGACTATTTTTTCCATGACTTTCGAGATGGAGGTGAGACTAGAAACAGGGCGGTAGTTGCCTGGGTCTAATTTGCTGCCCTTTTTGTGCAGAGGGGTCACCCTCGCAATTTTGAAGTCCTTGGGGACGTGTCCCTGTTTTATGGAGAGGTTTATTATGTGTGTGATGATTGGGGTGATGGCGGCTGCTGAGTCTCTGAGGAATTTGGAGGGGATGTTGTCATGGCCAGTGGCCTTGTTAGGTTGGAGGGCGCTCAGTTTATTGAGTACCTCATCTGTTGTTACCATTTCCAGCTTGAAGTCGTCCTTGCGGACCCCTAGGTTTTTGTAGTAAGCTACTATGTGTTCTACCCCATAAAGCCCTGAGTGGGAGGGTAGTTTGTTTACCAGTGTTGTGGCTATGTTTGTGAAGAAAATGTTTAAGTAATTGGCTACATCCAGCTTGTCTGTGATGAGCGTGTTGTCCGTTTTTATGTTTATGTTTGAGAATCTGGTTTTAAGTTTTTTACTGCATCCTAGTTGATTATTGAGTAATTTCCAAAGTTCAAGTGGTTTGTTTTTGTTTTCCTCAGTTTTGTCATTGATGAAATTCTTTTTTGCAGTTTTGATCATGGAGTTTACGGTGAAAACGAAACTTACGGGGAAAACGAAAGTTGTGAGAATCCAATGCTGTACCATGCTGCGGCCAATCACATGCGAGGACAGACTATCGTCGTACAGTACCATCGTGTCTCCAAAGACAGCGAGTGTAGTGGTTCAATCAGGCCAGGTACACCACACACACAGAGCAACAGAGAGACTAGGAGCCAGATTTAAATGCTTGAGTGCAGAACTTTATTAGTTTGCTGTGGTTCTGTGTTCAGTTGTTTATTTATTGATTTGTTTCTGTGCTCAGTTGTTCATTTAAAGGTTTGATTAAATGTTAAACAATAGTACCAAAGAGCACGTGTGGCTGCAATTAGAAACTGGCCCCGGTGGTCCAAGGTCTTAAAAACAGTACTGTATATTTGTATGTCTTGCATGTAATAAATGTCTTGATGAAACAGTACTGTATGTCATAAATGTCTTGAAAATGGGAGACCCTGATGTAAACAAGACGAAAGTCTTTTTCTGGTCTGCATCCCCTTAACAATTGTTTGTATTGAGCCGTACTGTATTGTACCCATTCTGCAAAAATCTAAATGTTCAATCAATACTGTCTTTCTTTGTAACAAATAAAATGGATAAAAAATAGCCATTTGGGAGCCGTAAGAGCAGAATCTTTGAAAAGAGCCGAACCATCATTACAATCAGTGTTGAACTTGAGTGCTACACTCTGCATAGTAATATTTACATTTAGTCATTTAGCTGACGCTTTTATCCAAAGCGACTTACAAGTTTTGTATGACAAGTCAGTAAGAAGGGTACAACTCTATCAGCCGAGTATCAGTGTTCAGACTTGAGTGCTACTGTTGAGTGTATGTTAGTATATTAGGAAGAGTGCATGATGACAGTAAGATGGTTCTTCTTTTTTTGTTCATTTCAGATATTGATTGAAGAAGTGTGTCTTCAGTCGACGACGAAAGATTGGTCGGGTTTTTGGTCGGTTTCGGCTGTCCTTGGTGGGGCAACAAGGACCAAGAATAGGCGGCCTTCTCTTTGATGACCCTCCCGGAGCTCAGATAGGAGTGGGTCTGAGGCGGCCGGAGAATGCAGAGCGTAGGGGTCTTGAGGGTGTGTAGTTGATTGATTGATTGACTACTTTATTAACTCTCTGGTATCCGATCAGACGGTATTTTTTTTTTTTTTAGCTTGATAGGATTGGTCTAAACAGCGAGACATTTGTGCCATCCAATTCGAGGAGTGCAGGCTCGAGGGGTTGCGATCCAGGCGTGCCATCTAACACCCCCCCCCCCCCCCATGCCGCTCACCATTGTCATTTTACCCCCCAAGAGTGGGGCTCAAACCAGGCATGCCATCTCACACAGCCCCCCTAACCCTAACCCCAAGAGTGGGGCTCAAACCAGGCATGCCATCTCACACACACCCCCTAACCCTAACCCCCAGAGTGGGGCTCTTTGAAATGAAAATGTTGGGGGAAAAAATACTTTATTTTTGCATACAAGTGGGTTTTTTTTCCCACAAAAGAAAAAAGGTAATAAAAAGCTACATAGTATGTACACACAACCATTTACTTACAACAATAATACGGTTTCTAACCCTATAACTCATCTACGAGCCTGTCATTTAACATTACCAGAGTTGGATTTTGTGCAGCAAAATGCCACCCTCATAATTCTAAATGATGGCCTGCTAGACGAGTACATCCACCTTGGGATTCAAATGACTTCCATTTCATGCTAACATTTTTAAAACATTGTGATAATACATCAATGGCAAAACCCCATTCAACTGAGACGGCTACTGGGTCCACTCCCTGATTTTCCCTAACAGTCTATACCCACATATTATTAGGGTTAGGTTAGAATATTAGCCAGCAGAGCTACTGAGAAGCAACTTTTTTCAATTGTTCCGGTCATATCAATATACTGTATCTGTATTTCAAAAACACCATACATTTTCATGTGACTGACTGAAACAATTTAGTTAAAGGGGCTATGCACTGCTATTCCTAGCACTATTTGGGCAACTTTACACAATTCCTGTTAGTCTATTGAAGACATTTGTAAGGTTTTTTTTCAAAAAAATGCATTGTTTTATATTTCTAATCAAGTACTCAAAACCATCATTTTTCAGCCTCAAGAAATCAGGCTGTTATGGCCTGGCTCCGCCCATAAGCACTTTGAGTGACAGTGCCACACAGTCTGCACTGGTAGAGGGAGGGAGGGAGGGGGGGGAAGAGAGAGAGAGAGAGAGCACTTGGGGGGGGGGGGGGTAGGACCTGCAGAGCGCCACACACGCAAACGGGAGATTGAAAGAAAGATCTTTTTTTTCTCTCTCTCTCTCTCTCTCTCCCACCCCCTCCCTCTCTCGGAGAGAGAGAGAGAGAGAGAGAAAAAAAAGATCTTTCTTTCAATCTCCCGCTTGCGTGTGTGGCGCGCTGCAGGTCCCCCCCCCCCCCCCCCCCCCCCCCCCAGTGCTCTCTCTCTCTCTCTCTCTCTTCCTTTCTCTCCCTCTCGAGTATGAGGAAATGGTTTCGCTGTGTAGTCAGTCTAGGTAGAATGGGGGCGGGCATTAGCTCCAACCACAGAGCCAATCGCATCACTGTCGGCCGTATGACGTGTATTGGCCGTTCAAAAAAAATATGACCTGATTTACTTGGGAACGAAAGGGGATGGGCTGAATCTGAGCAATCCGCCAATATGGTATTTAGACCCTAAAACACATTTATACGAACTCCTATTACTATAATACAATGCTAGAGACTGAAAAATGACATTTATAATACATAGCCCCTTTAAAATAACATGTTTGCTATTCTGGACAATTTAGTGGGATATCCAGTCTTTGGGGCCCCCGTGCTATGGATCTTTCTGTATATCAATGCCTTGGACCCTCAGCATAAGAAGGGTTGTAGGCTTGCTGGGGAGGATAGGCCAGTTGTGGTGGTGAAGGTGCATTGGGCTGGGCAGGGGGTTGGAGAGGGTAGACCGGCTGTGGCAGTGACGGTGCATTGGGCTGGGCAGGGGGTTGGAGAGGGTAGCCTGGCTGCCCTGGAGTGAATGCAGCCTGGCTGTAAGGCATCGGAGCATGAGGATAGCCTGGACCAACTAAGAGAGACAACAGAAAAGAATGTGAAGAGTGTATTAACATGCTGCGTCATCCATTTCACTCAGTCAATCAGTTAGAAGAAACCATATGTCAGGTGTTCACATGCATTCCTGAAGAGTTTGACTTTCTAAACCAATTATCAATTGAATCAGTGTAGGTCTGTTTTACAACATACAAAAAAATATATATATATTTAGATCAATAATTTACCCGTTTAGTGTTAAGTCTTTGTTGCAAGTTTCAAGTCGTGCAACTTGTTCAATTTCTGACTAGGGAGGACAATTTTGCTCTCCCAATCTGAAATATTATAGCCATAGCTAGAAGTAAGTGAAATTTGAATTTCCATCTACAGTATAGGAGGAACTCACCGATTTCCCCATATGATGGGGGTGGTGTTGAAGGTATGGGTTGTCCTTCATAGTCCAGGGGCATGACTTGGGTTCCGTAGCCTGGCTGTGTCGGTACAGGCTGGTAGACTGGGTGCTGGTAGGCTGGGTACTGGGTCCCCTGGTGTGGGGATGCAGGGAAGGCAGATAGCTGCTGGGTGGTGACCACTCCTGCCACCACAGCTGGAGTGGAGAGCATAACAGTTTTTTTTGTCAGTTACATTTCATTTGCTACCAGTCAAACTAATTGCTCATTTGTACACATTTCACGAGAATGGCAAGCAGAGAGAAAAGGTCAATTGTTGTTCCTACACATATTCCTTATAATCTATAGTTAGCCAGGGTGAATGCATGCAAGAATTTGAGCTAGCAAGTGCAATGCCATCCTCTCTTATCCCAACTCATGAACAATTTACCCCTGGACCATTCAGATTAAACTACTGAAACTTCATAATCTGCATGATCCGACTACCACCTGGCCTTCTGACTGGCCGAGACACTAGGCTGGGACACTCTGTTTGCCACACAATAATTAAAAAGGTTTGTTAAGATGTGATTGATGCGACATTAGCAAACTTGAGCTACCTTTATTTTACTTTGTAACAACAATAGATAATTGTTTAAGACATAAGTGTATGGGACATAAACCGGTCTGTCACACTTTTCAACCAAGTGGATTTTATTGTACTGGATAAATGATCTGTTGTGGGGTTTTAAGAAACAAAGCTATATGCTATATGTTTGTTTAAAAAAGAATAAAAAAATAAAATACAAAAAAGAAACAAAGCTACAGTGAAGCAGACATAATGTCCATCAGCTCCATCAGGGATCCTTACGTTGTGACCTGCGTTCTCTGCACTTCCTGAGGGCGCAGGACCAGGCGATGACGAGTATCACGCCGATAACAATGGGCGTGATGGAGCTTATGATCGTGGACCAGGCAGTATTCGCCCGCGAGTCGCTCAAATCATTAACGTAGTTGTCATTGTCATCACTTGTTTTACTAGTAAAAAGGAGAAGGGAAAACAAAGCACTGTATAAGACCAATTACAATCAAAACAAAACACTGTATGTGACCAATTATAATCTAAACAAAGCACTGTATATGACCAATTACAATAAAAACAAAACACTGTATATGACCAATTACAATCAAAACACGGTATTTAACCAATTACAATCAAAACAAAACACTGTACATGACCAAATACAATCATAACACTGTATATGACCAATTACAATCAAAACAAAACACTGTATATGACTAAATACAATCAAAATATTACCAATTACAATCAAAACACTGTATATGACAAAATACAATCAAAACAAAACACTGTATATGACCAAATACAATCAAAACACTGTATATGACCAAATACAATCAAAACAAAACACTGTATATGACCAATTACATGACAAGACATGGAAGCATCATAACATTGACCCGCCCACAGAAGAATAAACATACTCTTAGAATGTAGAAATATCTCCACAAGGGTCACTTCACTTTTTTTCTACGTAAATTCAGTAGCCATCCATAAATTAGATTAGCATATATTTCTGTATCAAATTATATTTATTAATGAGTTTATCATTATAAAATAAAGTTGATTTAGAATGAGAGGAGTCATGGAGGTTGGAAGAACCTACACTGTTCCACGTCATAAAACGATTGGGCCAAATATCATTCTTCATGGGATAATATTAGGGATGCTCGATATTGGCTTTTTTACCGATACCGATATACCGATATTGTCCAACTCTTAATTTCCGATACCGATATCAACCGATACAGATATATGCAGCGTTTCCCCCCCAAAAAACGTACCGATATTGTTCAACTCTTAATTTCCGATACCGATATCAACCGATACAGATATATGCAGGGTTTCCCCCCCAAAAAACGTAATAATTTCAGGTAATTAATAGGGATGTCCCGATCACGTTTTTTGCTCCCGATCCGATCCCGATCATGTGATTTTGAGTATCTACCGATACCGATCTTTACCGATCCGATAAAAAATAAATAAAGAATTTATTCAACAAACATGACCATGTTCACGTCTTAAACTCATACTGAGGCCTTAGTTTTGGTTTTAAATTGCATATCATCATTCATTTATTTATTGTCACACAGAGCAGAAGAATTTTGCCAAAACAAACCAATAGTATCCAGCTGCAGAACGGCAGACCAGCCACACTCTCAGACCCAAACGCATTTCCTTTGATTTAATTATACATCAAATGATTTATGTCAAGGATTGCAATGCCTCGCTTGAATGAAGTTAACTTTTCACCTGGATAACGTCAACATTCAGGGTGAATGTAATGTGAGAAATTGGGATACATTTTTTATTTTTCTTTATTAAAAAAATATATAATTTGGGTCCGATAGGCTGGTCTGCCGTTCTGCAGCTGGATACTATTGGTTTGTTTTGGCAAAATTCTTCTGCTCTGTGTGACAATAAATAAATGAATGATGATATGCAATTTAAAACCAAAACTAAGGCCTCAGTATGAGTTTAAGACGTGAACATGGTCATGTTTGTTGAATAAAAAAAATAATAAAAAAATAGAATAAAAAAAAAGATTCCGAAGATCGGGATCGAAAGAAAAAAAATATCAGGAATTTATTTTTTTATTATTTTTTTTATTCAACAAACATGACCATGTTCACGTCTTAAACTCATACTGAGGCCTTAGTTTTGGTTTTAAATTGCATATAATCATTCATTTATTTATTGTCACACAGAGCAGAAGAATTTAGACAAAACAAACCAATAGTATCGGACATCGGGACATCCCTAGTAATTAACATTACATATATCTTGTTGTGGAATTAACACAACATTATGCATACTTTTGACAATAAATAAAATCAGAATTTGTTCTTACTTGCTTGCCTGGGTAAATAAAGGTTCTAGAAATGTAAAAAAAAAATAAATAAAGATTTTTTATTTTTTTTAAACCGATACCGATATTTTCCAATATCGCATTTGAATGCCGATATCAGCCGATAATATCGGTAGGCCGATAATATCGGACATCCCTAGATAATATGTATGTATATTATACATGTGACCTACACCAGAACAGTAAGACATAACACAGCATAATATTATACTAACGCACCTCCAAGAACAGCGCCCTTGTTCTTTTTCAGACATGCGGGCGGCATCGTTATAGCAGCAGTATCTCATCTCACAGCTTCCACAGCAGAACCGCCGGCCACATTCCGCGAGAGGATGGATATCACCGTCGTGATCTGTATATTCTGTACAGATGTATGCTGCAATGACAGACAAATTATGAGGACAGGGTGTCGGCAAAAAAGCGATATGACAAAATGCATGCTTCTTCACATAAGACACGTTCACGCAGACCCACATGGCTCACAGCCAGGAGATACAAACCGGATCTGGGCCAAATGTTTGCAAAGAATGCCCACGTATGAAGCGTGGGGTTCGACACTAAGGACGATGCAATGAGTGGCAGAGAGTTTGGATAATCACAGGAAGATTTTCCAACAGATTTGTGTGTATATGGTCCTTGTGCTCATTAGCACAAGGCAGAATATGCACCTGGCTCGCTGATAAAAGGATATCTTTTATTAATCCCTCACGGGGAAATTCCAGTGACACACACATACAGCTCATCGTCTCATTAACATCATATCACAATCATTAAATTTTTACAGTAACAACGGCACAACATAAATTCAAACAGGCATGTACATTTGTTGACGCATGTCGACTACAGAATGCCTGAGACACCATATGCAATAGTCGGCTGCAGCAACACCGGGGTGTCGTTGCGCCAGGCGGGAGGGAGGGGGGATAGATTGTCCAGAAACCACAGTTGCAGCAACGGGAGGGGCGGGGATTTATGACACTAACTACAATGCCGTCAGCTGGGGGATAGGACTTTGGTGATGAGACAGTCTTAGGCTCCCCCCTTCCAGCACGCGTACTAGTCGGCTGCCGTCACCATCACGTGGGAGTGGCGCCGGGCGTACATGCGGGAGGGAGGATTGGGTAGGGATTGGGGGTGGGGGAGGCCCTTTTGCCACTCTTATCTCCCAGGCCTTCGACTCCAGCAGCTCCCTGGTTCGACCTTGGTCCAGGAATTTGTTTTGGCTGACTTACTGGCACATTTATCCCAGCCACGTCACTTTAAATTTGATTTGAATAGAGTGAAATATAACTATTGATTTGAGTGGAGTGAGTTTTAACAACTCCGTCCAAATGACTGAATGCATTATTAGTCCAAGTGTCCAAGTGTCTTAACTCTTTCAGTGCCACTCACGAGATTTCTCGGGTTTTTTTATAGGTGGTTGCATGCCACTCACGAGATTTCTCTGATTTTTTTTTTTTTTTTTGCGATCTGAAAAATTATTGCATCACCCGAGCCTGCGCCGGTGATCACTGTGGAAAAAAGCGCCCCCTGTCGTCTCCCAGATGACATAAGTGATTTTGGAATGGACTCAATGAAAATGAATGGGGAAAAAAATCCGGTACTCCACATTTTCCAGTTCACTGATCCAGCCGGGGTTACCACAGTTAATTCTGGAGCCTCAGATCCCCGCGGATCATGGAGATCTATTGTGTCGCGTTGGATCCATACACGTATCGATTTTTTCGAATGGTGATCAGGAATTGGAATATACCAGTTGGATACCATCTGATGTCAGGTAAGGACTCTATGTTATCAGTGATAATCGGAGTAAGTTTGATGAAGTTATAAGCTGTTTTGTGAAATGTCTTCTTTCGGTTTCACTGTAAAAGTCTGTGAGGAAATCAACGGAGCGATTATCAGTGCACGGCCGTAATGTGCTTGCGTGCACGTATAATATTGATCATCTAGCGTTTATTTGAAAACGATTCATAAAAAGGCTGACGAATATCAACGTTGAGGAATATTCCACTAAAAGACGATTTTCATAGAATGCTCCAGAATGAGCTGTTTTTTATATCAAAACGGGGGCTTTTCTAACTGCTCTGAAACGGAAACGACGCGATAAAAAAACAATCTGTCTTCACAGCACTGACTGGAAAATAGTCTTTGATAATGCGATGGGCAGATTAGACACATAGCCATAATTTAAAACATAGATTAGGCGATATTAACGTTAACATTGGCGCCGATGGTGGCATTCAAGCGGTAAAACGGAAAACCAGGCGTGGCACTGAAAGAGTTAATCAGTTCATTTTGGTAGGTCCTGTGCGCGGTAAACAGATCCAAAATCTTCTTATTGCAGTCCAAAAGCTTCGATAATCCAAAAATGACCACGTCTTCAAGTTGGTAGCCCGATTTATGATGTCCCAAAAGGCAGAGAGGGTTAGCCTTATTCTGCTTTTTTTTTTTTTTTTTTTTTTTTTATCTTTTTCCCCCTCCATTTTCCTCCGATTTTCTCCCATCCCAATGTTAGTCGTATGCCAATTCCCAATCCCCTTCCCGGTCGCTGCGCACTTACCCCCCACAGTCAGATCATCTGGGAGAGTGGAGGATATCACGTGCTTCCTCCGACACACGTCCAGCCAATCAACCGCTTCTTTTCACCTGGCAGCGCGGATCCTCCCTGAGAGGGCGTAGCGTGTGGAAGGATCACACTATCCCACTCAGGTCCTATCTGCGCTTAGCAGGCGCCCCGACCGAACTGTAGGAGTCGCTGTTTACAACGACCCAGACCCACCCCGCCAGCTTCTCCCACCCTCTAATACAGCCAATTGTATTAGTGTGAACGGCCAGCCAAGCTGGTGACAACCCCGAAGAGGAACGGCCTTGAGGAGCCTGGGGAGAGGAGAGAAATGCGACTGTCTCTGGGAAGGGCTGGGAAGTAGGGATGTCCCGATCACGTTTTTTTGCTCCCGATCCGATCCCGATCATGTGATTTTGAGTATCTACCGATAAAAAAAGATTTATATATTTTTTTTATTATAATTTTTTTTTATTTTTTTTTTCACATTACATTCACCCTGAATGTTGACGTTATCCAGGTGAAAAGTTAACTTCATTCAAGCGAGGCATTGCAATCCTTGACATAAATCATTTGATGTATAATTAAATCAAAGGAAATGCGTTTGGGTCCGAGTGTGGCTGGTCTGCCGTTCTGCAGCTGGATACTATTGGTTTGTGTTGAATGCCCACGCTGGCTCTTAGGTCAGATCGATAACTTCATAACTCATTGGTCTGCTTATCTTGACATCAAACAGCGTCCTGTGAAGTGGTTGACACGCAGAACCAAACGAGTCTACAAAATGTTGTTGTTACCACTGACCGACAAGAGACAGCGAATGCATCGTTCCGACCCCCGTCAGTCATCGACCTTAGGTCGAGTGATTGAAGTTGCGGAATCTTTTATTTTATTTGCACTGGGACGGACTCTCTTTAATTAGATGAGGTCCATTTCCCTTATCCGTTACACGTATTATCACTGTATGGCTTTACTTGATAATCCCATTATACAGAATCCACCTTTAGTCCTTAATGCATAATCATATGTCTCCTTTTACTCCGTAGGGATAAAGCCACACTTCTAAAGTTTTTATGGTAAAACCTGGCTTACAGAACCCACCTTTAGTCCTTAATGCATAATCCTATTATAGCTAGGGATAAGGCCACTTATTCTATTTTGCCTTAATGCATAATCATATGTCTCCTTCTACCGTAGGGATAAAGCCACACTTCTAAAGTTTTTATGGTAAAACCAGGCTTACAGAACCCACCTTTAGTCCTTAATGCATAATCCTATTATACAGTACACGTATTATCACTGTATGGCTTTACTTGATAATCCCATTATACAGAATCCACCTTTAGTCCTTAATGCATAATCATATGTCTCCTTTTACTCCGTAGGGATAAAGCCACACTTCTAAAGTTGTTATGGTAAAACCAGGCTTACAGAACCCACCTTTAGTCCTTAATGCATAATCCTATTATACAGTACACGTATTATCACTGTATGGCTTTACTTGATAATCCCATTATACAGAATCCACCTTTAGTCCTTAATGCATAATCATATGTCTCCTTTTACTCCGTAGGGATAAAGCCACACTTCTAAAGTTTTTACATCATTAATCAAAAATGCATGGGGTGAAGTTACAAGGCAAAACACATTTCATGCTTACCCGGTCGTCCGGTCAGAAGAAAGGATACAAAGGTGGCTTATAAAGAGGTATTTTTAATTAGAAAAAGCTAGTTACAAGAAGAGACTGAAGTGGAAAATTTCCCATTCAGTTTAAAATAACAGAACATCTCATCATGCACGGCTTGTGCCCAGTGTCAAGCACCATTCTTCTCATCTCTCCAAAAAGTCTGCCTCTTGAATCGGCAACCGTCTCTTTTATTTGATATTGTACCGTATTTCTGATTGGTCTAAACACAGTGATGTCAAATGGTCGTCA
The DNA here is from genome assembly GCF_963971535.1 of Notolepis coatsorum. Classification (NCBI taxonomy): domain Eukaryota; kingdom Metazoa; phylum Chordata; class Actinopteri; order Aulopiformes; family Paralepididae; genus Notolepis; species Notolepis coatsorum. Next base: position 115,913,470 of record NC_140170.1, read on the forward strand.
TTTCTGTTTAGCAAACCAACATACAATACATAATTCGTTATGGACTCCTCCTTCTTTGTACTATCGTTACTGCTAGTTACCTAGTGATTTTTAAGTAACAGAAAGTCCCTTTTTCCTTCAAAACAGACAACGGCTTTGTCTGTGGTGACCACGTAACATCGTACCATGCACGAGGCCTCTCCATAGTATCTCTTAAAGAATCCCTCCAGACAAACAGTTTTTACACATTATTCTTTTAGTATTATTCTCTACTGACATTCAATTATAAGCATGCCATTTTGAAAACTTTTACTGTACACATCAAACATTTAATTGTTATATAGTTTCTTTTTTAAGATCTCCCTCTATAGATTCAGGACTCCCTGTTTTTCAACCCGCAACCCTTCCCGTCTGAAAGGGTTAACATTACAGCTTTCTCTCCTCTGCTGTTGCATCCTCAGGGCCACATTCCTCAGGTTAACTCCCCTTTCACAGACACCGGCCCCTTCTATGGAGACATTTAAAGGCTCAGTTCCATTTTTTATAAGTAGAGCCATCATAGAGCTATCTTTCCAGAGTTTAGTTTAAAGATTTATACTGGTCATATAGGAACGACCCAGGATGTCATTGTCCAAAAGTGTCACTTGTTCTGTGGCACTTCACACCCACTCTGTCATTCTGGGAGATCATTGTCCATCATCAATTGAATAATGAAGCATATAATTACATGTGAAAAATAGATATATAGGGCTGTATTGGAACGAATCAGGATGTCTATTTCAAAAGGTGTCACTTGTTTTGTGACACTTTACACCCACTCTGCCATCCTGTGAGGTCTTTGTCCATTGTCTTAATAGCGTCTGTACTGGGGGACGAGATGGCGATTGTGGGGTCACGTGGCTGTGACTCTCCACACCCCCTCTGCCATCTCGGTACCTTGTTACCCTGGTAGCCGGCGGGAAGACTTGCATCTGTTGTTCCCGGCCGATGCACCCAGGCTGTTGTCGTCTTGGTCATCTTGGTCATCTTGGGGTCGCCCCCTCTGACCTCTTGGATCTCTCCCATAGTTTGAGGTAGGTTGATTTGTCACTCCTCGGGCGACCCCCACGGGTCCCCGAGAATTGTAGCAGCAGTCCTCTATTGAAGTGTGGTTGGCCTGGTCTCGTGACCCTGTCCGTAGGCCTCGCAGGACATCACAGATACAGTCCACAGAGGACTCATTTCTTTTCTCTCTTTCAGGTCCATTCAGGGCTCTCGTCGCCCTGTAACCTGGGTCCAGGCCGATGTCTCTCTGTCCGGTCTGGGAGGTCTAGGAGGTCTGGGAGGTCTGGGAGGTCTAGATGAGGACCTTGAGGATGCTCTGGAGCTTGACCTATCGTGTGACCCTGTCCGTAGGCCTCGCAGGACATCACAGATACAGTCCACAGAGGACTCATTTCTTTTCTCTCTTTCAGGTCCATTCAGGGCTCTCGTCGCCCTGTAACCTGGGTCCAGGCCGATGTCTCTCTGTCCGGTCTGGGAGGTCTAGGAGGTCTGGGAGGTCTGGGAGGTCTAGATGAGGACCTTGAGGATGCTCTGGAGCTTGACCTATCGTGTGACCCTGTCCGTAGGCCTCGCAGGACATCACAGATACAGTCCACAGAGGACTCATTTCTTTTCTTTCATTCAGGTCCATTCAGGGCTCTCGTCGCCCTGTAACCTGGGTCCAGGCCGATGTCTCTCTGTCCGGTCTGGGAGGTCTAGGAGGTCTGGGAGGTCTGGGAGGTCTAGATGAGGACCCTGAGGATGCTCTGGAGCTTGACCTATCCCGGTTTTCCTCCAGTTCCGATTTCTGACCTGAGTCAGTATATTCCTTCTTGCCATTCGCTGCGTCGTCCGCTGACTCCGGGGGACAGCCCCCCCCCCCCCCCCGTCTAAGAGTGTGGCACTGATTCAGGTTGTCCCTTTACCAGCGCACATTGTTCACAGGCCTTTCGGACTGTTGTTTCCGTCCACTTCCTTCTTGCACAGGGGGTCTACCCTGTGTTGTGCTTGTCTCGGTCCAGACTGGGTAGTTAGTTACTGTTTATGTCTGGTATTAGCTCCGGCTAGTTAGCCAGCTTGTAGATTCAGGCTATGTAGCCTCTTATAGACTCAGCTCCTGCTGATAACACCAGCCTGTATTATTACGCCGGTTCCACTTCCGTCACAGTAGCAGGACTTATGCAGGACTTATTCTGATTTTAAGTAAACATTAGGTTATTTCTAGTTCAGGTGACCTGGTACCTATTTTTCTACTTAGGTTTCGACTGTAAGTAAACATTACTGCTCGCAATGGCTATTTCAGCCTGCTATTCGTAATGGCTATTTCAGCCTGCTATTCGCAATGGCTATTTCAGCCTGCTATTCACAAAGTAGAGTTTTTTTTTTTTCTACTTAAGTTCTGACTTTAAGTAAGCATTTAGTTACTTCAAGTCATGAGTAAACCTTTTTACCGCAATCACAAAAATATACTTTAAGTGTGATTCTTTCTTTGAGTAGAACCTTCTACGTTTTTGACTGTAAGAAAACATTACGTAACTTTTTAGTCATGAGTAACCGCTACTTCAAGTCGTTACTTATCAACCCTCTCTTGTTCCTGATAGATTTTTTACCAATATACTTTTGGCTGTCTGCTGCGCTCTGCAGACCATCTACGTCACCAGTGTTCCAGATCTCGAACATTAGGAAGAGTCTTGGTTGGAGAGGTTCTGCCGATAAGACCAATCTTGAGTAAGGTTGACTCAAATCTGTAACTAATTCTACTCCAGAGACACCTGACAGCAGTTATTTCAGTTAATATTCTTTCGGCTGTTGATACCTATTTAATTAGTATACAGCCCAACTCACTTGAACTCATGTTCTAAGCCCCGGAACCTCCAATCCGTTTTGACAGACCTATAAACCAGTGACTTGGCCGCCTAAGCACCACAGCGTCCTGTATGCTGAGGCTTCCAAGTCTCCACAAATCTCCCGTCGGATACAGAGACCCTGATGCTCGCTCTGTCCCCCCGCGTCAAGGTGCTAAGCTCGATGAGAGTCTCAATTTGTTACCCATAGGCGCTGGTGAGTGTACATCTCATGCAGCTGATATGGTTGGTAGGGTGCTAACCTACCAAATGGTTGCTGTCAGGAAATCCCTTCTGAATGAAATAGATTACAAATTCACTTTACTTTACTCTGGGTTTAGAGCAAGGACGGACATCTTTACATATTATACTTAAAATATATACAAAATGCATGTAGTATTCTATGTCATGTTCCTTCCTAAATGACAATAACACTACATATTCTTCCTCTTGACAGATGAGCGGTATGTCAAGTGCAGTTTGCACTTGCTTGAGTGTCACGTGTCAGGGCCCCCGAAGGTAATTTCTCCCTTTGTTGCCCTCATCTCTGCTTGCTGCTCTGGGGTTAGTTTCTCCCCCATGTTTCTCCCGTCAAGTGCAGGTTGCACTAGCTTGAGTGTCATGTGTCAGGGCCCCAGAAGGTAATTTCTCCCTTTGTTGCCCCTATCTCTGCTTGCTGCTCGGGGGTTAGTGCGGTCCACTCGTCTGGAGGTAGGTATAGGTAATTCTTCTTCCGGGATTTGAATTCCTCCCTTGTTGCCTTCCTTTCTGCTTGCTGTTCTGGGGTTAATGCGGCCCACTCGTCTGGAGGTAGGTATATGTAATTCTTCTTCCTTGTTCTCTCCTTGGTTGTTTTCGGGGGAGGCTCCTGGGAGGCCCCCCTTTTGTCAGATAGCATTATGACTTGGTCATACAGCCTACACTCGATACGTAGCTGGTCTTGTGACCATGCTGCGCATCGGGCTGCCAGTAGGTTACCCCCTGGGACTCCTCCGAATAGCTTTTCAAGCAGAAAGCATGATCCCTGCATGGGTGTTCCATTCATGACTGATTCGGCTGCAACACTGAGAGACATGCTCCCGTCTCGCACCTGTGGGATCAGTCTTTCCACTATGTTATCCCCTGGATCTTGACCGGGGGTCCTTACTCCTCTTTCCATCCGTTGCGCCATTGAGGCCCTTTCGGGGATCTCCAGTCTTTTGAGATGTCTCAAGATGCGAACTAGCTTCTCTTGTGCTAGCTTTGGTTGTGCCAGCTCCTCCTGAGCTAGCATTGGTCGCTAGCTCCGGCTACTTCGCCTGCTGTTAGCTCCTGGCTTTGTTAGCCTGTGGTGAGCTAGTTGGCTCTCGTCTGGCTAGGGCCAGCTCATGGGTGTTAGTACTGGTTTGTTAGCCGATGGTGAGCTAGTTAGCTTCCGTCTGGCTACGGCCAGCTCATGGGTGTTAGCACTGGCTTGTTAGCCGATGTCGTGCTAGTTAGCTTCCGTCTGGCCAGCTCATGGGTCTTCCGTCTGGCCAGCTCATTTACATTTACATTTACATTTAGTCATTTAGCTGACGCTTTTATCCAAAGCGACTTACAAGTTCTGTACGACAAGCCATCAGGAAGAGCACAACTCTATCAGCTGAGTAACAATGTTCATCAAAGTGTTGAGTGCTACAGTGTAGGTTAGTTTATTAGGACAAGTGCATGACAGTATGGTTAGTTAGGGTTAGATTTTTTTTTTTCTTTTTTTTTTAATTCAGATAATGGTTGAAGAAGTGCGTCTTTAGTCGACGGCGAAAGATTGGACGTGTTTCGGCTGTCCTAACTGGGGTGGGTAGTTCATTCCACCATTGTGGGGCAAGGACTGAGAATAGGCGACTTCTCTTTGATGACCCTCCCGGAGCTTGGATAGGAGTAGGTCTGAGGCGGCCAGAAGATGCAGAGCGTAGGGGTCTTGAGGGTGTGTAGTTAGAGACCATTGACCGGAGGTAGGCGGGAGCAGTTCCCTTTGCCGCACGGTATGCTAGGTCGAGGGCCTTGAAGCGGATTCGTGCAGCAATGGGGAGCCAGTGCAGGTCCCTAAGAAGTGGGGTGACATGGGCCGACTTCGGTAGGTTTGAGATCAGGCGGGCCGCTGCGTTCTGAATGAGTTGAAGAGGCTTAGTGGCAGTGGCCGGGAGGCCAGCGAGCAGTGCGTTGCAGTAGTCGAGGCGGGAGATGACTGTTGATTGGACGAGGAGTTGGGTGGCTTCTTTTGTCAGGAAGGGGCGTATCCTTCTGACGTTGCTCAGGAGGAATCGGCAGGTTCTGGTTGTCGCTGCGATGTGAGCAGAGAAGTTCAACTGGTCGTCGAGGACAACACCAAGGTTCTTGGCGGTCGGGGACGCGGTCACAGCTGCATTCTCGACTGTGATGGAAAGGTCGGTCAGGGGGGAGGATTTGGCCGGCAGGTGGAGCAATTCTGTTTTGCTTAGGTTCAGTTTGAGGTGGTTGGTCGTCATCCAGGCGGAGATGTCGGACAGACAGGCCGAGATCCGCTCAGAGACGTGGATATCTGAGGGAGGGAAGGAGAGGAAGAGTTGAGTATCATCGGCATAACAGTGGTAGGAGAAGCCATGAGACGTGATAATGTTACCCAGTGATTTAGTGTAGAGGGAGAAGAGAAGGGGTCCTAAAACCGAGCCCTGGGGGACACCCGTCCGCAGGGGGCGGGTGGCCGACAGGGTCCCTCTCCATGACACTTGGTAGGAGCGGTCATTGAGGTATGATGACAACCATGTCAGCGCAGAGCCAGCCACTCCCATTCCTGCGAGGGCCGCGAGGAGGATCTGGTGGTTGACTGTGTCGAAGGCTGCAGATAGATCTAGGAGAATCAGGACAGAGGAGAGGCCTTTCGCTTTTGCTAAGTGAAGTGCCTCTGTGACCGCAATGAGGGCTGTCTCTGTGGAGTGACCAGTCCTGAAGCCTGACTGATTAGGGTCTAGGAGGTCATTCTGTAAGAGATAAGCAGTAAGTTGGTTGGATACAGCACGTTCAAGTGTTTTAGAAAGGAAGGAGAGAAGAGAGACAGGACGGTAGTTGCCTATGACGGTAGGGTTCAGGGATGGTTTTTTTATGAGGGGCGTGACTCTGGCTTGTTTTAGGGAGGTGGGGACCACCCCCGAGTTGAGTGAGGAGTTGATGGTTGCAGTTAGGAATGGGAGGATGTCTGGTGCTATGGTCTGGAGGAGTGGGGAAGGTAGCCGGTCCAGCTGGCATGTAGTCGGACGGTTCGACGTTACCAGTGTCAGGGTCTCGGCTTCTGTAATGGGAGAGAAAGATGACAGAGTGAAGGATGAGGTTCTCGATTCAGCATTTGGAATGGGTGGGGGTCGGGAGAAGGAGCTGCGGATGTTCTCCACTTTTTCCTCAAAGAAGATCGCAAAGTCTTCGGCAGAGAAAGATGAGGGAGGGGGGGGTGGGGGGGGAGTGAGGAGGGAGGACATGGTAGCATGCAGTTTGCGAAGATTCTTGGCAGAGGCCTCGATCCTATGGTGAAAGAAAGAAGCTTTGGCATTAGTAATGGTTTTGGAGAATGTTAACAAGAGGTTGTGATATGTGTCGATGTCAGCAGTGAGGCGTGACTTTCTATACTTCCTTTCAGCTGCTCTCAGGACCTGTCTTTGTTCTCTCACTGGATCTGTCAGCCATGGACTGGGTGGGGAACGGCGGGCAGGTTTCTCAACGAGGGGACAGAGCTTGTCGAAGGAGGTTGCAAGGGCTGAGAGGAGGGTGGAGGTTGCCATCTCTGTGGAGAGAGCAGAGAAGGTGTCACTCAAAGGTAGAGTGGATAGTATGTCAGAGGAGAGGGTGGAGGGGGATAGGGAGGGCAGGTTGCGTCTGAGTGAGACGGTTTGAGTTGGGGTGAAGACCTTTCGGTTAAGCATGAGAGTTAGTGAGAAGGATATGAAGGAATGGTCAGATACATGTAGGGGAGTTACCGTGGTGTTAATGATGCTGGAGTTACGGGAAAATATGAGATCATGGGTCTTCCGTCTGGCTAGGGCCAGCTCATGGGTCTTCCGTCTGGCTAGGGCCAGCTCATGGGTGTTAGCACTGGCTTGTTAGCCGATGTAGTGCTAGTTAGCTTCCGTCTGGCCAGGGCCAGCTCATGGGTCTTCCGTCTGGCTAGGGCCAGCTCATGGGTGTTAGCACTGGCTTGTTAGCCGATGTAGTGCTAGTTAGCTTCCGTCTGGCCAGCTCATGGGTCTTCCGTCTGGCTTGTTAGCCGATGGTGAGCTAGTTAGCTTGCAGTTCTGTGAATTCTTTTTGACTGCGCTTCACATCCAGTCTCTCCTCCTTACAAACAGTGTCTCTGGGCTAGGGAGCCCTCGCTTTTCTGTGAACGGTCGTTTTGACTTCGCTTCACATCGTCTCCCCTCCTTACAAACAGTGTCTCTGGGCTAGGGAGCCCTCGCTTTTCTGTGAACGGTCGTTTTGACTTCGCTTCACATCTAGTCTCCCCTCCTTACAAACAGTGTCTCTGGGCTAGGGAGCCCTCGCTTTTCTGTGAACGGTCGTTTTGACTTCGCTTCACATCGTCTCCCCTCCTTACAAACAGTGTCTCTGGGCTAGGGAGCCCTCGCTTTTCTGTGAACGGTCGTTTTGACTTCGCTTCACATCGTCTCCCCTCCTTACAAACAGTGTCTCTGGGCTAGGGAGCCCTCGCTTTTCTGTGAACGGTCGTTTTGACTTCGCTTCACATCGTCTCCCCTCCTTACAAACAGTGTCTCTGGGCTAGGGAGCCCTCGCTTTTCTGTGAACGGTCGTTTTGACTTCGCTTCACATCGTCTCCCCTCCTTACAAACAGTGTCTCTGGGCTAGGGAGCCCTCGCTTTTCTGTGAACGGTCGTTTTGACTTCGCTTCACATCGTCTCCCCTCCTTACAAACAGTGTCTCTGGGCTAGGGAGCCCTCGCTTTTCTGTGAACGGTCGTTTTGACTTCGCTTCACATCGTCTCCCCTCCTTACAAACAGTGTCTCTGGGCTAGGGAGCCCTCGCTTTTCTGTGAACGGTCGTTTTGACTTCGCTTCACATCTAGTCTCCCCTCCTTACAAACAGTGTCTCTGGGCTAGGGAGCCCTCGCTTTTCTGTGAACGGTCGTTTTGACTTCGCTTCACATCGTCTCCCCTCCTTACAAACAGTGTCTCTGGGCTAGGGAGCCCTCGCTTTTCTGTGAACGGTCGTTTTGACTTCGCTTCACATCGTCTCCCCTCCTTACAAACAGTGTCTCTGGGCTAGGGAGCCCTCGCTTTTCTGTGAACGGTCGTTTTGACTTCGCTTCACATCGTCTCCCCTCCTTACAAACAGTATCTTTGGGTAGTTGGCTCTCGTCTTGGGTAGGGCCAGTTCGCTTCCTGTGGGCAAAGCACGAAATTATGCTGCACTTGTAACTCCCCCCAGAGCTCTATAAACATTATGTTACCCTTTAGTTGTGAGTAAACGTTGCTTTAATCACCAAGATAGAGCTTTCTATTCATTTGTGATATCCCCGAGTACAGCCTTCCACTCGAGTCGCCAGTAGAGCTTTCTACTTTAATTTTTGCCAAATCTGTAATTTAATTTTACTCCAGAGGCTTTTGACAGTAGTCCTGTCTTCTTCGGCCGTTTAGCACCTATTTTGGTTAGTATAAATGCACATCGCCAGGGACGCCATGTTGAATGCCCACGCTGGCTCTTAGGTCAGATCGATAACTTCATAACTCATTGGTCTGCTTATCTTGACATCAAACAGCGTCCTGTGAAGTGGTTGACACGCAGAACCAAACGAGTCTACAAAATGTTGTTGTTACCACTGACCGACAAGAGACAGCGAATGCATCGTTCCGACCCCCGTCAGTCATCGACCTTAGGTCGAGTGATTGAAGTTGCGGAATCTTTTATTTTATTTGCACTGGGACGGACTCTCTTTAATTAGATGAGGTCCATTTCCCTTATCCGTTACACGTATTATCACTGTATGGCTTTACTTGATAATCCCATTATACAGAATCCACCTTTAGTCCTTAATGCATAATCATATGTCTCCTTTTACTCCGTAGGGATAAAGCCACACTTCTAAAGTTTTTATGGTAAAACCTGGCTTACAGAACCCACCTTTAGTCCTTAATGCATAATCCTATTATAGCTAGGGATAAGGCCACTTATTCTATTTTGCCTTAATGCATAATCATATGTCTCCTTCTACCGTAGGGATAAAGCCACACTTCTAAAGTTTTTATGGTAAAACCAGGCTTACAGAACCCACCTTTAGTCCTTAATGCATAATCCTATTATACAGTACACGTATTATCACTGTATGGCTTTACTTGATAATCCCATTATACAGAATCCACCTTTAGTCCTTAATGCATAATCATATGTCTCCTTTTACTCCGTAGGGATAAAGCCACACTTCTAAAGTTTTTACATCATTAATCAAAAATGCATGGGGTGAAGTTACAAGGCAAAACACATTTCATGCTTACCCGGTCGTCCGGTCAGAAGAAAGGATACAAAGGTGGCTTATAAAGAGGTATTTTTAATTAGAAAAAGCTAGTTACAAGAAGAGACTGAAGTGGAAAATTTCCCATTCAGTTTAAAATAAGCAGAAAACAGAACATCTCATCATGCACGGCTTGTGCCCAGTGTCAAGCACCATTCTTCTCATCTCTCCAAAAAGTCTGCCTCTTAAATCGGCAACCGTCTCTTTTATTTGATATTGTACCGTATTTCTGATTGGTCTAAACACAGTGATGTCAAATGGTCGTCATTTCTGTTTAGCAAACCAACATACAATACATAATTCGTTATGGACTCCTCCTTCTTTGTACTATCGTTACTGCTAGTTACCTAGTGATTTTTAAGTAACAGAAAGTCCCTTTTTCCTTCAAAACAGACAACGGCTTTGTCTGTGGTGACCATGTGACATCGTACCATGCACGAGGCCTCTCCATAGTATCTCTTAAAGAATCCCTCCAGACAAACAGTTTTTACACATTATTCTTTTAGTATTATTCTCTACTGACATTCAATTATAAGCATGCCATTTTGAAAACTTTTACTGTACACATCAAACATTTAATTGTTATATAGTTTCTTTTTTAAGATCTCCCTCTATAGATTCAGGACTCCCTGTTTTTCAACCCGCAACCCTTCCCGTCTGAAAGGGTTAACATTACAGCTTTCTCTCCTCTGCTGTTGCATCCTCAGGGCCACATTCCTCAGGTTAACTCCCCTTTCACAGACACCGGCCCCTTCTATGGAGACATTTAAAGGCTCAGTTCCATTTTTTATAAGTAGAGCCATCATAGAGCTATCTTTCCAGAGTTTAGTTTAAAGATTTATACTGGTCATATAGGAACGACCCAGGATGTCATTGTCCAAAAGTGTCACTTGTTCTGTGGCACTTCACAGTTTGTTTTGGCAAAATTCTTCTGCTCTGTGTGACAATAAATAAATGAATGATGATATGCAATTTAAAACCAAAACTAAGGCCTCAGTATGAGTTTAAGACGTGAACATGGTCATGTTTGTTGAATAAAAAAAAAAAAAAAAAAAAATCCAGATTTCTTTTTTTTTGTTGATCCCGATCTTCGGAAAATCACGTGATCGGATCGGGACATCCCTACTGGGAAGGGAATGATAACAAACTATCATTACACCTGGGTAAAACGGAGACCATTCTCTTCAGCTCAAATAACAAACTCAGCAAGACTGACGGCTTCTCAGTTACAGTGGGTAAAAATATTGTCACAAGGAAAGATGAAATTACATACCTAGGTTCCATCCTAGAGGCAAATCTTTCCTGTGACAAAATGGCATCCAATGTAATAAAAAAAGGTCAACAAACAAACTAGATTCTTGTACCGGATCTCCTCTCTGGTAAACAAGAATACCCTGGAGACTCTGGCAGGAGCACTCATTCAAGGGTACTACGACTATGCTTGCACCTCATGATACCAAAGCACCTCAAAGGCGCTAAAAACAAGATTACAAACATCACAAAACAAACTGGTCAGACAACTACTTGACCTTACTCCTAGAACCCACCTCACCCCTGCCCACTTTGACTACGGTGCCTGGTCTACAAGATACACTATACGACTAAGGGCCCTTTCTCACTCACCATTCGGGGTCAAATCAGCGCCGCTTTGCACCCAAAAGGGGTGTGTCCGTCTGAGTGAGAACGCTCCCCCCGTCCCCGCCCCCCGCTGATTCGTCCCCGGGGGCGCTGAACCTGGACCGGTGAAATAGGTGGTTTCGGGTGCGGGCCAGTGGGAGCGGGGGGCGTGACACACACACAATGTCGTTACTGTAATGCTTTCATGCTTGCTTGAATTTTGGGCTGATAAAACTACACAGCAACAACTGGACAATACCCACAAAAACGATATTTATGGGCAATTTGCGAGTTCAGACCTCAACCAAACAAGCATGTGGAGCCTCACAGCTCAGTGGATGAAAACATGAAGCCACGTTACAAAGCACAGCACTTCCCTGGCTCGCATTAGGCCTGGCAATTTTGTTTGCCATTGCTATGTCTATACATTGGTTTCTTGTTTGAATGCATTTATTTCTATTAGACCAGTGGTGCCCAACCAGTCGGCCGTGGTCGACCAGTAGATCAATGACATGCAATATAATTGCCACGAGCGATGGGATAATGTTAGCTGCTGAACAGGCTAAGCTAACTAGCGTTAGCCGTTAGCTTAGCGTTATCGTTAACCCTGCAAAACGCTCAAAAGCGGACTCCACAACACCAGTTCCATTTGTGAGAAAAGGGGGGTGGGTTATATTGACAAGGCTTGACAACAGAGGTTCAAATATAACTTCATATTTATTGGTTATTTGTTTATTATATCAGCATCCAGTCTCCACCACCGTGTTAACACACTTCCTGTGTTTACATTTTCGAGCATGACATCATCGCCTACGGCAAGCTTACAAGACCAAAACGTAAACCGTAAACAGAACCCGGAGCGAACCAAGACTGAAGTGTGTACACAAACTAGAGGGGGGAGAGGGGGGGGGTTCGCACCCAAAAGATGGACCAAGACGGAACGGAGCTGAATGGTGAGTGAGAAAGCACCCTAAGGTACCCATAGGCCTGCCGCGATAAGTAATAAATCGATTAATCGGCGCAATAATTAAAATAAATGCAATGATTTTGACGGGCGCGATTAATTGCTATTTGCGCGTTTGTTTTAATGAGGCGGAACCAGTACCCCTCGTCAGTCACTCCGTGTGGGGAGGCGGGCCGCTGGCGTTACTAGAGCACAGCACGGGAGCTCCTGTGAGCACATAGCTTAACTACATTTCTCAATAGTGTTGCTCCTTTTAACCAAGTAGCGTTCTTTGTAGTGTAGCTATTTTTAGACCCAAGTAGTTATTCGCTACTGCCCGGAGAAACTGGACTGCTAAATAAAGATTAAAGATCTAGCGTTGATGCTATTCAATATTAGCTAAATAGCTAACAAACTAAATACAATGTATAGCATAGCTACAACACACAATAACGTTAATACAATTACATGCATCATTGTTTACAATGAACGGGTGGGGCTAGTCAAAGGACTGGACACGGGGACAAGTTAAACATGAATTAATTTATTATAACAGGTAGTTTTGAGTCGTGCCTAAGTACGCACCACAGGGCTATTCTATACGGCTTTGACGCTTCCTCCTCATCGTTGATTGCCTGTAGTAGCTGCATCTAACGTTAGTAGCTAACGTTAAAACTAACCTAAAGTTAGTTGTTCACCAACAATCTCAACATTTGTTTTATCATTAGCTCAAAAACACAGAACCGGACGAGACAAATTGTCCGCTCAATACATTCTGCTAGGATAATAACAACAATACTTCCGCTCCAGACCGGTCGGTGGGTTTCAAAATAAAAGTCTAAAACACCGGAAAAGACGTTTATTTTGTACAGCGTTTTCCTCCACGAGTACATCATGTGATCAATCGATCTGGATTATTTTTGCCCATCCCTAGTTTATCCTGTGCTGAAGTCTCCATTCCAATAGCGATAGTATATATTTTGGTGTTTATTTGATTATCGTTTCACTGCCTTTTTATTTATTACGTTTCCACAGTTTTTTCCTCATACTTTATTAACATTTTGTACATGGTACCGCAAGGTACATTAATAATACATGTACATGTTAAAAGGATGACACAAAAAGCCAGACAGAGGGCTTGTTTCCAGTTTGTTTGTTTTATAATAAACAATCAAACTGAGCATTTTTTTATTTAGGATATTTAAAATGTCTTCCAATGTTAAATAAAGGTTTATTGCACTTTGAAACGGTTTCCTTGCATTATTATGCTATTATTATATTAGTAAAAATAAATAAAAAGGTTAATTGAAAACGTTTGGGAAATACATTTCTCAATAAAAGAAAATTCTCTCAAAACCGCAATAATATCGCTTATCGCAATAATTTCTGGGACAATTAATCGCCCAGCTAAATTTGTTATCGTGACAGGCCTAATTGTACATGTCAAAATACTTCCCAAAGGTCAGTGAATACCACGACCACAACACCAGAGGGAGCTCAACAAATCATGTTAAAAGGAAAACTCCAACATTTTGGGAAATTAGCTTATTTAACATCTTCCCTGGCGTAGGACAAGAAGATACATACCTTTTTTGTCTCTGTGCATGCATTAGGCTTAGGGAACAGCCGCTCCGTTAGCGTAGCTTAGCTTCATCACTGGAAGTGGGGGGGGGGCAATAGCCTGACGTTCCCTACAGGGTCTTACACCCCTTCCTGACAGGCAGCGACGCGAGCGAGCGTGATTGCGAAAATGATTAAAATGTATTTGTTTCAATCAGACTATCCTGACCTGCCGCGAGCGACAGCGAACTGAGCAGCGATGTCGTCCACCCCTCAGATATTCGCTCGCTGTGTCTCTAGTTGAGCGATTACGCGGCCGAGTCCCGCCCCTAAACACTTTTTATTGGTCAAGAATCGCAGGCTGCTTTGCCCCCCCCACGTGTGCTTCCAGGTAACACACACACACACACACACACACACACAGACACACGCGCCGCCTCATATCAGGACAGTGTCGCGCGCGATTTCGTCTCCAGTTCGCTCGCTCGCTCCCTGTCAGGAACCGGTGTTACAGTCACCAAATACACTCCAAATACAACTCCAAAACGTTCCTGTAAACATGTTGTGACCCGTGTATTTACCACGTGGAGAAATAAAAAATAATTGAATTCGACAATTACGTTTTCTAAGCAGATATACTCGGAACAATTTTTTGCCTAAGCACTCATCTCTGGGCGCAGTGATTTCAGTGCTACTTTCTAACGTGACGCTGTGTTTGTTTACATTCTCATTTCATTCAAATGATCCGAACCGATTGAAGTTTATGGATACCATGACTTGAAATCCTCTTATCTTGACGATTAAAAGCCTCCCCAATTTAGAAAACAGTAATCCAATGGCTGGTATTGATAATATAATATTATCTAACCTAAAGTTAGTTTAGGTTCGTGTTAACGTTAGATAATGTACAAAATAAACGTTTTCCGCTGCTATAGACGTCGCTCTTTTATTTTGAAAACCCAGAAAGGAAGTCGTATTTGCTTTAGCGACCGTCCGGGTCTGTGTTAGCTCCGGTTAGCTTCGTGCAGTAGTTAGTAGGGGTGTAACGGTACGCGGATACGTACTGTACCACGTCAATGTGGTCCTCCGGTACAGTACGGGCTGTGCACCGTACGATTGCAACGTTACGGAACCTTTTTTTGCGGAACTTAAATCCCCCCGGCCCCCGGTATAATTTGTACAGTATTTATCTTTCCCATCAATGACAGACTAAGTTTTGACAAGTTCAATAGACAATCTTTGTGGTAATAAATTCACCTGCATTATATCCTTCAATCCTGGAGTAAAAGTGACACCCAAATAGACCAAACCAGATGGGAGCCATTTAAATCTCCAATTCTTGTGGATATCCGGGGGGCACAATCTAGACAAAAACGTATGTGTTATCTTCATTCCATCCTCTTTCGTTCCAGACCAAGGACAAGATACACAAGGCATTTGGCTCATCAATATTTTAGCAAGTTCGCAAGGTGCACACCAGGGATGGGAAACGCGAGACTGCAGCAAATTTGTATATATTTATAATATTAAATGTGTTAAATAGGTCAGCTTTTGTTCAACAGTGCTTTGAGAAGGGGGAGATATTTGAAATATCAAGTCAAGATCATATGCTGCCCAGTTTGCTCCACAGTCTGAGGATTAGAAACGCTGTTTGCTCGTCATTGAAAATACGTTGTTTTTTTTGCACTGTACGGAACACCGTTGGTCGCTTCTTCCACTCTATGGAAATGCTTTGCCTTTTCCATCCCCTATTATAGTTAAGCGGGTTCGAAATTAAGGGGGGCTTGGGGCAAAATGCCCTTGAAAATTGACCAAATGCCCTCGAAAATCAGTTAAGGGGGGCAAGAAAAGCCCCAGACACTTTGCACAGATGTTTAGCCCTTAGTATGCACTAGAGATGGGCATTTTAAAGAAAAATCCAGATCGATTGATCGCATGCTATACTCGAGTGATCGTGTATTAATCGAAAAGGAAAAAAACTTAAAAAAAATATATATATATATATTTATTTTATATTTTTTATTTTTTAACTTTTTTTTGTTCATTCACGTATGTTTAAGGAAACCAACAAACAGTTATAATCTTACACATACATGTGAAAAAATATGTAAAAAATAAAAATAAAAATTTATAATTTCGATTTTTTTTTTGATTTCTCTCATAGCTACGATTAATCGATTACGCACACCCATCCCTAGTATGCACACGCACAGTATAATATGCATGTAATACATCGTTTGTTAATAAACTGTGTTACTTGAAAAATTTTCACTGAATTTCTTTGTGTGCTCCTAAATTTTTATTTAGATTTTATTTATTAACATTTTATTTAGGAGCACATGTGCTCCTTGGGAAAAAGGTTAGCGTAGAGCCCTATATATGGAGACATTAACATTACGTTATCAAACATAGGGACGAAGACTGTAAAAGTGTCGACAATGTTTTATAATCTTTATGTTAATTTTCATCATAAAAATGTGGTGCCCCCGAAATACAAAGAAAAGCCCCCGAAAATCAATTAAGAGGGGCAAAAAAAGCCATGGATTTATTTTTATTTTTTCTAACCCTGAGCGGAACTATTTTTTTTAAATTTTTTATACATGTTATTCCTCTGGTTTAAAACAGCACAAAATATTAGTGAGTGCCAAAACTCAAAACTTGTATATAAAGTATAAAGTCTGAAGCTGCTCCATAGACAATGAATTGGGAAAGCTGATATAGATTAAACAAGAGCGCCATGGGGAATGTTCTGAGTTCATAGGTACATTTCTTCTGTTTCAGAACTGAGAACACTACTCCCATGCATTGTCAATGGAGCAGCTCTATACTTGATGACATCACAAGTTTGATTCTTACTTCTCTGGTTTATGGCTTTGGGAGAGAGTAGCTCATATCCACAAATATTCATTGAACTGTCTTAAGCCATGGAAATAACATTACATGTTTAAATTTGAGTGGTAATAGTTAATTAATAGTTTAATAGTTGAGTTGTAAGCCTTTGCATTTTCATTATTGATTAGTCTTATAATATAGGGCAGGTGTTGTGAAGGGCCAGATTAAACCGAATATATATATTTATTTATATATATATATTTAATTGTATTTGTATATTCTCTAATATTCCCTGATATCCCTTGTATATTCCTTGTACAATATGCATTGAATATCCATTCTAGCCTACTGAACATCCCATAATAGTCTCCATTCTACTATTGGTCGAGACCTTGGTGCCAGGCTGCCATACCCCCCAGACCCAGTTCAAACGTACCGCTCAACATGTACGAACAAGTCCTAGTTCCGCGTAGGAATCTGGCTACCGCACCACTAATGGTACTATTTGTTCATAGTGCGTATATATACTGCGCTACTAAAGTAGGACTTCCTTTTTAGTCCAGTTTCTTACCCTCCAATAGAGTGACAGACGTAAAGCCTCCCCGCGACGCCACGTGTGGGAGTAAGGCCAAGTTCGGCCTACCATCGGTATTGAGACATCGTGTATATTAATATTTGAATAGTCATATTTGGCACTATATCGTCGAGTTGGACGTAGTCTATTAAGCTAATAATAGTCTATTCATATGTAGTGCTTCGTGCGGTGAGAATACTATCGTAGTCAGTACCCCCATCGTTTCGGGTAGAACTGGCTGCTTATCCAGGGTGGCCGACCCCATGTGAGGCTGCACCCGAGGAGCCCCAGAGCCGACGAGCGAGTGGACCTGCATACCGGATTATTCTACCGACGACAGCCCGCCTTCCCAGGCACGGATTATGCTTTGTATACAGTGATTATTCTATGGATAAAGACCAACACTGCCGTGTGTTGGAAACCCCCCCCCCGGAGAGGACGACAGGTGAGGAGACGCTCTACACGACGAGGTCGCTTCACGTCTCTCCATCGTGGACCGGAGGAAGCCGGCCCACAGAGAGTCCAACTGCTTTCATCTGTGGATCGAGGATCGCTGAGGCACCGAGCCGCACAACCGTGGGTTCTCCCAGGATACCCTCGGCCAGACGGATACAGCCAGACTCTACCCCCCCCCCTTCTCCAGTTGTCTTACAAGCGACCGGAATCCCCCCCTAGTGTATCCAGTTCTATAATCATTAAAGTATCATTGCTATTATTCCTTAAATATTCCAGGTTGTATATTTACCGCCTGCGCCACCAGAGATTGGACGTTCTCTATTGATATACCAACGAATACTAATTTGCCATAAAAGTGCATCCTATTTCAAATCATAAATGTAATTAAGTGATTGCTCTACATACCTTTTGCTATGTATTAATTATTATTAAACGCAGACTTTCGACTTGGTACATTTGTGTTGGATCGTTTCATCTACGTGGGAGTGTTTACCATAATTATTTATGCCTAGTACTGGGTGGCCAGAGTCTAAAGTACAAGAGGTAGTGGTAGTAAGTATCATATCTAACAATACAGTCAGGGAATTGTACCCCTCAGTTACAATTGGTCCTTCGAGCCGGATGGTAATTAGTGTAATATTAATATAGTGTTATTAATATTGAAATGGCCTATGATGAACACTCCACGAAACGATCCTCCTAACCAACGCCCGCAGCGCGAACGACGGCTCCCTCAGTACTTAGAGGCTTACGCTGTCAGTCAACAACCTAGTCTTCTACTAACAGTAAACGCGGTAAAACTAGAAAGTAAAGTATGTCTAACCCCAACGCCCAGACTACCCCGACCATAGAGGCCCCTACGGGTTCTAATGTAACTGACCAAGCTCACGGTGGGGACCAGTGGGAACCAGACATGACTTCACACCCCGCCAGTACTGAAGAAGTAGTCCCCGATGAGTCCCGGGAGGAATACAACGCTACCGAGAGAGAACTCGGCACGGAAGAAGACGGGGAGAGCACCGTGGAGATAGAGCTCCAAGGCTCCGCAAGGAGTACCCCGAGGGAAGGCTCCCCTATACAACCGCCTTCTCCCAGCGAGGCAGAGAGGACCCTACAGCAGGCCTTCCTCATCAGCCTGAACGCCGCTGCTGAACGCGACCGACTGCAGATCCAGCAGCGGAGCGAAGAAGAGCATATACGTCTAGAAATAAGACGCATTCAGATGGAAGAGAATGTGGCCCGAGACCGAGCAGACAGCCAGCGAGCAGCTGCTGGTGCTTTACGGGACGCAGAGCGCGACAGACAGCAAGCGCAACTAATAGAACAGCTGATCAGACGGACAACACCCTCTCCCTCCGCCAGAGGCTCCAGGAACTCGTCTAGACACACCTCCAGGGCGGCATCCCCTAGCCGAGTAAACAACCCTGAACTTGACCAACAGACGAGGTCTATACCCCCCACAGACCACCGGTCCAAGCGAGACCTAGCAACCGGGAAGGAGCAGCATATCCTGTGGAGAGGCTAAACCAGAGACTACAAGCACTGGATGACCTAACTGAAGACGAAGAGGAAGAGGAGGAGAGCCGCACCCGACGACAGCACAGTACTCTACCGGACCAGGAGGTCCGGTACAGCCCAGGCTATACTCCCGCGGAGCTGCGCTACAGACCCCCGACTCTATACACGGGTGAGCACGACGCACGACCCGCACCGAGGAACAGCACCTGGACAAGCGGGCCATGGTACACTGCCGGTACCAGCCCATACCAAGGAGCGGGAGGAGACTCGCCTAGGAGGCCTCTCCCCCAACGCTCGCCGATGTATCCACAGTCAGCGTCATACATTGGCACGCCTATGGTACCCGACTTCACCCAAGAGAACCGGGCCCAGTATACAGAACTCTGCATGTGTCTGGAGACCATGTTGGTGGATGTATTGGATGAACGCCATAAATACGCCATCCTACTGAAGCACTTAAAGGTACCCCGCGCACATAATATAGCGCTCGCCTACGCGACCTCCACCACCCCATACACAGCAGCGCTGGTAGCATTGGACAGGCCTGTACGCTGCGACGAGATCGTCGCAAATTGCCCCCTAATTTGGCCGGTGCGAATGAAAAATTATATCTACTCGCAAGCTTGCGAATAGTGATTTCACCCCTTCATTCGCATTTCACTACACTAACATTAGCCTACAACCAGGGCTGTACAGGCGACATAATGTTGCGGTTGTAATTTCATTAGACAGACCAGCGCGGACATTTAATAACATGCAATTTAATTGACACGAGCAATGGGCTAACGTTAGCTGGTGGTCCTGAGTGAAGCAGGGACGGCGGAGCTATAGGCTAACGTTAGCTGGTGGTCCCGAGTGAAGCAGGGACGGTGGAAAAGTGAGGAAAGGGGGTGGGTTATATTGACAAGTGACAACGCTTGACAACAGAAGTTTAAACATAACTTCATATTTATTAGTTATTCGTTTCTGTATATCATCCACTTTCCATCTCCGTGTTAGACTCTTCCTGTTTACATTCGAGTGTGACGTCATCACCTACGGCAGCTTAGACGATCAAAACGCGAACCTAGAACAAAACCCGGGGGGGGGGGGGCTGGCTCTCTTGTGCGTTCTCGCCCCCTCTCTCTCTCTCGCTCTCTCTCTACATTCAATGATTTAAAGTAGCCAAACGTTACAGACAGTATAAATACTAACTGGATAGTTGATGATAAACATTTAATTTCATTATCTGAAATATTCTAAAATCATTAAGTCTGCTATAAGCCATTATCCCTTTGTGTGTAATTATTATTTTCTCACAGTAGTATATATATATATATATATATATATATATATATATATATATATATATATATATATATATGTGTGTGTGTGTTTGGCTAAAGTGGATAGAAAACACAGTACTGTGCAAAAAAAGGGCACCCAAGAGTTTTTATATAAATAGTCTTAGATGTAAATACATTTTTTTATTAGTGTGTCAGTAGACTACTCTTAGTACATTTTCATTAAATTATTTTTTAAAGCATCTTCATGGTTTAATAATGCAAACATATGTTGCAGGGACTTATTATAATCATATTGGCGTGACTGTATGCATCAAAGGGTTAAATCAAGCATTTTAAGTGCTTTAGGAAATGTCAAAATATTGCGATATATATTGTGTATCGTGATATGGCCAAAAAATATCGCAATATCATTTAGAGGCCATATCGCCAAGCCCTACTATAATGGTAAAATAGTTATTTAAAAATTTGCCCCTAAAAAATATTCTTTGCCCCTAAATTTCTCATTTAGGGGCAAGTGTGCCCCTAGTGAAAAAGCTTAGCGTACAGCCCTGTTGGACCAGAGGTATGGGCGCATATGGGACTACGTGATCCAGGAGATCCGACACATCGACCGCTTACCCCCAGCAATAGACAATCGAGCACTGGACGACCTGTCCATCAGAGTGCAGTCCCTGGTAGGGATGTTGGGAGCGCAGAGAGAGAAGGGGAGGCATGAACTTTACGCCAACTCAAATGTGGAAAGGATCTTGGAGAAGCTGCCGCCCACTCGACAGGAGCGTTTTAGGCGGCAGAGAGACCACCGAGACCCGAATGGCCCCGAACCGAACCTCCTCGATCTAGCAGACTTCCTGGCGAGAGAAGTCAGCAGCCTACGGCTAGATACATTCGGACGGAGCACCCCTGGCTCCAGAGAAGGAACCAGACGACTAAATGATGGAAGAAGATCGGTGACTGTGATGCACCAATCGGAGTCAGTACCGAGCAGCAGGAGCCACAGTACCCCCTCCAGAACGGAGAAGTGGAAGATAGTGTGCCCCTACTGTGAGAAAGAACACTGGCTAGCGCAATGTGACTCCTTCCCCAAGCTGAACGCGGAGGAAGCAAGTCAATGGATAAAGTCCAACAAGCGCTGTTTTCGCTGTGCGCGCTCACACATGGCAGCCGAATGCCGCTTAAAGAAAAGGTGCACCAAGTGCGATGGAGCCCATCTGGACATACTTCACGACAGTAACAGACGGCGCCCTTCACCCGCACCATCCAGCAGCAAAGCGAGCGTCATGTACATCGATCCCGCCAGCAGCAGTGGAGCCCGAGTACTCCTAAAAGTAGTGCGTGTGACACTAAGCTACCAGAATAAAGTCCTGGACACTTACGCCGTCCTCGATGACGGGTCAGAGAAGACCCTTCTGCTCGCCTCCGCTGCGGCCCAGCTAGGGCTGCGGGGAAGCGAAACCCAAATGACAATTCGGACAATAAGACGAGATTTGAAGACGATAAAGGGCGAGAATGTCTCATTCTCTATCGCAGCAAGCGGCCAGCCTGAGCGACGGTACCAGATTACAGACGCTTTCACCAGCCAAGAAATAGGACTGTCGCGGTACACATACCCCGTCGCCAAGCTGATGGAGAAATATGCACATCTGCGCAAGTTACCGATCCCGCTCATAGACAATGCTATGCCGACCCTGTTGATAGGCTCCGACCATGCAGAGCTCATTGTCCCGATAGACCGGGTTCATACCGGACCCCGAGGCTGTCCTGCAGCAGTCGAGACCCGTTTGGGATGGACTCTCCAAGGCCCGCTCGCCAAATCTCTCAACCGAAGTACAGCCACTAGATGTCTCCACTCCCGAGTCACAGAGGGAGAAACCGCACTCCTGCAACACGTAGAGCGGCTATGGACCTTGGAACAAATGCCCTTTAAGAACGGAAAGAAAGACATTCGCTCTAAAGATGACATTTACGCCATTCACCTCCTCGAGACAGGGACCAAGAGAGTCCCGGTCAACGGCGTGTTGAGATACGCCACGCCACTCCTGCGGCGAGAAGGAATGCCTACTTTCCACGCCAAGACAGACGCCACAGAACGGTACCTGCTGAACACGGAGCGGCGCTTAGCCAAGAACCCCGCCCAAGAGAGTGTATACCGCGCCGAGATTGAGAAGCTCATCACAGCGGGACACGTCACAAAGATGGACATTAAAGAGGCTGACCAGACCACTGAATCGTGGTACGTGCCTCACCACAAGGTCCATCACAACGGTAAAGACCGCATAGTATTTAACTGCAGCTACCAGATCGGATCCCAAAATCTGAATAAAGAGTTACTGCCCGGTCCCACACTCGGCCCCTCCCTACTCGGCGTTCTACTTCGCTTCCGCCAGGAAAAGGTGGCCATCAGCGGGGACATTAAAGGAATGTTCCTGCAGGTGAGATTAGTAGAGGAGGACAAGCCCCTGTTACGGTTCCTATGGAGAGAGAAGCCAGGAGATGAGCACCCAGCCATCTACCAATGGGAAGTCCTCCCCTTCGGAACGACGTGCAGCCCCTGCTGTGCTACATTTGCACTACAGAAACATGTAGCAGAGGACCCAGCAGCGGACGAAGAGGTCCGACACAGCGTAAAGAACAGCTTCTACGTAGACAACTGTCTACAAAGCCTTTCAACACAGGAAGAAGCCGAGGCTCTCCTGATTAAACTCTGCGCCTCATTGATCAAAGGCGGCTTTGATCTCAGGCAGTGGGCCAGCAGCGATCCGCAAGTACTGCGCAGCCTCTCCTCCGAGGACAAGGCAGCCAGCAGCGAGACCTGGATGGCTACAATCCCGGGAGAAGCCCAGGAGATGACCCTGGGATTGGTGTGGCGATTCAAAACAGATTCGCTTCACTACAGACACAAGCCCCTGACTACGGAGCAGGGAAGGCCGGCGGCGGCGCCGACCACCAGACGGAGTGTGTACACAACACTCGCCCGACAATATGACCCGCTAGGATGTATTCTACCGTACACCACCAGGGCAAAAATGATTGTACGAGCATTGTGGGACAAGGACCAGGGCTGGGACGACCCCATTCCCGCACACCTTTGATCCACCTGGAGAGAGTGGGAGATGGAGCTCCACTCACTCCCAGGCGTTAATATGCGCCGAAGCTACTTCCCACCCACGGTGAGGCCAGAGACATGTAAAATGGACTTACACGTCTTCAGTGACGCCTCAGAGGTCGCATACGGATCAGTAGCCTACTTGCGGGCCCAAGAAGAGGGGGGAGAGATCTACACAGCATTTGTCCTCGCCCGCTCGAGAATAGCCCCACGCAAGCAACAATCTATCCCACGTCTAGAGCTCTGCGCAGCCCTAGCCGGAGCGCACCTAGCCACGCTCATCCAACGTGAGCTCACCATACCGGTGTCTAGAACAATCCTGTGGTCAGATTCCACGACAGTACTCGCCTGGATCAAATCGGACTCATGCAAGTACAAAGTCTTCGTGGGAGTCAGAGTCACCGAGATTCAAGACTTAACCGAAGAGTTAACCGGAGAAACAGAGTGGCGCTACGTTGATACAAAACAGAACCCAGCTGACGTCATCACCCGGGGAATGCCCCTAGATGACCTCACCCGTCGCAATGTCTACAGTGACGGCCCAGCATTCCTAAAGCTCCCGGAAGGAGAGTGGCCCACGCCTATCCCGAGGGAAGCAAGTCAAGAGGAGGCTGAGAATAAGAAACCTATGTTCTGTGGATTGAGCACTGTTATCTCCGCAGACCCCAACATAGATGATTGCACTACCATAGAGAGTGCACAACAAAGGACATTCCTGCGGCACCACCCGGAGTGTAAGTCCCCTGCTGAAATGTCAGCAGCTAACTACGAGGAAGCAGAATTGCTTCTACTGCAGCGAGCCCAGAGAGACTCGTTCCCCGATGAATTGGCCTGTCTACAGGGAGGAAAGCCCGTCCCATCCGACAGCAGATTAATTCATCTGGCCCCCGAGAGCGACGCTCATACCCTCATCAGAGTGGGTGGTCGCCTACGCAGAGCCCCCAATCTACCGGATGACATTAAATACCCGATCGTATTGAACAGCCGACACAAGGTCACAGAGCTGATTATAAAGAAATACGATGAGGATGTACATCACGCAGGAGCAGAAAGAGTCTTCGCGGAGATCAGACGTCGTTACTGGATCCTACAAGGAAGAGAGGCGGTACGACGCTTCCAGCGAACATGTCTAGACTGCCGCAAGTGGCGCGCGCAGCCCAGCATACCAAGGATGGCTGACCTTCCTCCATGTCGCCTCCGAATCGGTGACAAGCCATTCCACTCAACGGGTATGGACTGCTTTGGCCCGCTGCACATAAAGAAAGGAAGAGGAACCGAGAAGCGGTGGGGTATTGTATTCAAATGCATGACCACCAGAGCGATACACATCGAGCTTCTCCCGACCATGAGCACAGACTCATTCCTTATGGCCTTCCGTAGATTCACATCACGGAAAGGAAGACCGTCTACACTATTGTCCGATCATGGGACAAACTTCAAAGGCGGCGAAAGAGAGCTGAGAGAGAGCTTCCAAGCTATGGGCCCAGAACTTAAGACCCACCTCGCTCCAGCACAGATTGACTTCCAATTCAACCCCCCAAACGCACCCCACTTCGGTGGTACTTGGGAACGGGAAGTGCGTTCCATAAAGACAGCCCTGTACGCAGTACTTGGGGCCCAGACTGTGGTGGAAGAAGTCCTAATGACAGTCCTCACGGAGATTGAGGGAGTATTGAACTCTAAGCCCCTCGGCTACGTCTCCAGCGATGTGGCGGATATCGACCCAGTTACCCCCAACACACTCCTGATGGGGCGGCTAGATCCCACGTTACCCCAGACAATGTACCGGCCTGAAGAAGCGAACGGCCGACGAATGTGGAGGTACAGCCAAGTATTAGCCGACAAGTTTTGGAGCAGTTTCCTACTGCACTACCTACCGTCTCTACAGACCCGCCAGAAGTGGGTAAAGGAGAGAGACAATTTGACAGAAGGAACAGTCGTCATGATTATTGATCAATCACTGCCCAGAGCTATGTGGCCGGCCGGCCGCGTAAGCAAAGTGATCACCGGTGCCGACGGCAAGGTCCGAGCAGCTGAAGTGCTTGTCCAGGGTCGCACTTACACCCGTCCCGTGGCGAGGCTCATAGAACTGCCCCGACTCCCAGACACAATCGATGATGACCATGACCCTATAACCCTATGACTTTGTGAAGTTGACTGACCCCTACAGCAAACCCTTATGTGTAAATAGTAGGGATGGGTACCGAATTCGGTACTTTTGAGGTACCGAACCGAAACACGTCGGTACTACCGAGTATCGAATCAAGTGAGAAACCGAAAAAAAAATAAAAAAAAAATAAAAAAAAATATTTTTTATTAATTTTTTTTTTACTTTTTTTTTTTTTTTTTACTTTTTTCTTTTCATGTCAACGTTCACACGCACAATATATGCTTACCTAGGATTTGACTTGATTCAACAACAAAGCAGTCGGAGCAATGACGAGCCGAAAACTGTCGAAATTGTAGTTATTTGAAGTTTGGATTTTTTTTTTACGACTGAGGTAGGTAAATTAAATTTCGACAGTTTTCGGCTTGTCATTGCTCCGACTGCTTTGTTGTTGAATCAAGTCAAATCCTAGGTAAGCATATATTGTGCGTGTGAACGTTGACATGAAAAGAAAAAAGTAAAAAAAAAAAAAAAAAGTAAAAAAAAAAAAATCAATAAAAAATATTTTTTTTTATTTTTTTTTTATTTTTTTTTAAAGTACCGAAAAAAGGCACCGTTGGGTACCGGTATCGATTCACAGGTACCGGTACCGGTACCGGTATCGGTTCAAATGTGAAAGGTACCCATCCCTAGTAAATAGACAACGCGATTAATCTGTCTCTGCTTAACTGATTAGGTCTGGGACCAATCAGGGGGTGGCTGTTGTGAAGGGCCAGATTAAACCGAATATATATATTTATTTATATATATATATTTAATTGTATTTGTATATTCTCTAATATTCCCTGATATCCCTTGTATATTCCTTGTACAATATGCATTGAATATCCATTCTAGCCTACTGAACATCCCATAATAGTCTCCATTCTACTATTGGTCGAGACCTTGGTGCCAGGCTGCCATACCCCCCAGACCCAGTTCAAACGTACCGCTCAACATGTACGAACAAGTCCTAGTTCCGCGTAGGAATCTGGCTACCGGTACTATTTGTTCATAGTGCGTATATATACTGCGCTACTAAAGTAGGACTTCCTTTTAGTCCAGTTTCTTACCCTCCAATAGAGTGACAGACGTAAAGCCTCCCCGCGACGCCACGTGTGGGAGTAAGGCCAAGTTCGGCCTACCATCGGTATTGAGACATCGTGTATATTAATATTTGAATAGTCATATTTGGCACTATATCGTCGAGTTGGACGTAGTCTATTAAGCTAATAATAGTCTATTCATATGTAGTGCTTCGTGCGGTGAGAATACTATCGTAGTCAGTACCCCCATCGTTTCGGGTAGAACTGGCTGCTTATCCAGGGTGGCCGACCCCATGTGAGGCTGCACCCGAGGAGCCCCAGAGCCGACGAGCGAGTGGACCTGCATACCGGATTATTCTACCGACGACAGCCCGCCTTCCCAGGCACGGATTATGCTTTGTATACAGTGATTATTCTATGGATAAAGACCAACACTGCCGTGTGTTGGAAACCCCCCCCCCGGAGAGGACGACAGGTGAGGAGACGCTCTACACGACGAGGTCGCTTCACGTCTCTCCATCGTGGACCGGAGGAAGCCGGCCCACAGAGAGTCCAACTGCTTTCATCTGTGGATCGAGGATCGCTGAGGCACCGAGCCGCACAACCGTGGGTTCTCCCAGGATACCCTCGGCCAGACGGATACAGCCAGACTCTACCCCCCCCCCCTTCTCCAGTTGTCTTACAAGCGACCGGAATCCCCCCCTAGTGTATCCAGTTCTATAATCATTAAAGTATCATTGCTATTATTCCTTAAATATTCCAGGTTGTATATTTACCGCCTGCGCCACCAGAGATTGGACGTTCTCTATTGATATACCAACGAATACTCATTTGCCATAAAAGTGCATCCTATTTCAAATCATAAATGTAATTAAGTGATTGCTCTACATACCTTTTGCTATGTATTAATTATTATTAAACGCAGACTTTCGACTTGGTACATTTGTGTTGGATCGTTTCATCTACGTGGGAGTGTTTACCATAATTATTTATGCCTAGTACTGGGTGGCCAGAGTCTAAAGTACAAGAGGTAGTGGTAGTAAGTATCATATCTAACAATACAGTCAGGGAATTGTACCCCTCAGTTACAGCAGGCCTATGGCAAACATCATGCACCATGCGAGAGAAGTACTCATGGAATACATGTTTTGTGTATGCATGCTATGAATGCGTAATGACTCTTGGTGCTTGTGTTTAAAATGGTATATAGGCTATAATGTGGCTTAGGTGATATTATTGGCTGGATTTCACCATTAGCAGCTTTTTAATTAATCAAATGTAACACCCTATACTGCTCTCTTCAGGTGGACTTTTGAAATATTGTATTCCCAATTTTCCACTCCTGCAAATTGTGGGCCACCTTGCAGACACATTCTCCACCTAATTTTATTTAGTCATATATTCCATTGTACAAGTACAGTATGCAGTCAAATGCTTGTTGCCAAATCCATAGAAGATTCGTTTTTATCTTATTGTCAATGTACACAACATAATTGAAATGCGTCTTTTCGCATATCCCTCCTAGTTACACATAGTCCCCCACACACATGCATTTCATCAGAGAGGTCAGAGCGCAGGGTCGCTTGTAGTGCAGCACCCCTGGAGCAATTATTTTGGGGCATTGCTGGGGCTTGCTCATGGTGGGATGGTGGGTGCCGTAGATGTAATACCATTCAGTCACCAGATCACAGCTAGAATGGGGATCGAACCAGTGACCTTTTGGTTACTGGCCAGTGGCCAGCCTCTTTACCTCTAGGCCACCCTGTCTACCCATAAGTGTGTTACTATACAATAAGTAACTATAGTGAAAGTTAAGTAAGCTAGTATAAACTAGGAAACATATACAAGAGTGGATGGGCTGTCACATATTATAATAATAAATGTATTAATTTGTAGTGCACTTTACATTTGGAACCAAATCTCAAAGTGCTACAGGGTAAAAACATAGGCTTTAAAAACAGGTAAATAGGTTAAAACTAAGAAAAAGCTTTGGTGAAGAGGCGTTGGTGAAAAGATATAATCATAGATGGGTTGTACTGTTCAGCTGGATGGAACCAGACAATATGTGCCAAGGATTGGGTATGTGTATTTGTATTATTCACAGTATATCATTTTATTAAAAAATATATAAAGAAGAATATATAACATTTTAGTGTAATATAGAATCAATTCATGATATGTATAAATATTGCCTAGGGCACCAAATAAGTCAGGGCCGGCTCCGTCTTTATGGACAGGCTATGCTGTGCTGCTCTGGCTCTGGGCTGTGCTGCTGCTCTCTACAAATTAATATATTAACAGATGCTACATGCTCCATCATACACATGGCTGCTTTCCAACCCTTAGCCATAGTATAAAAATGGAATTTGGCATATGATACGGAAGGCCATCATCAGCTTAAACTCATTGATGACTGCTACCCTTGACCTATAACATAACCATAACAGAGACCATGTATCGACAGCCTGACCTGCACCAGGCCAAATAAGGCCACCACCTTGTGTGACCATTACGTTAGCACAATACTGCAAACTATCCAGTTCCATAGCCTGCTCAATATTCTCACACAGCGTTCAAAATAACACACAAATTATTATGATTTAATTTACTGTCAAAGACATTTCCCAATATGAATTAACCAGATCAACTTCAACAACACATCATCAACATGTCCACTGTATGATTAAAAAATCTCAAATGAATGACGTTACTTGTACAAGCTTTAAAATGTCTTCCAGTTTAGTAATTTGCCAGGCAGTCCTGACTCCTTACCCTTGACAATAATCCATCATCTTCCTCTTCTGTCCTCTCTTTCCTCCATCTTTCGCCATCTTTGAGAGTAAAGTTATCACACACATTAACCTTGATAACGTACTTTCTAGGGGTGGAACGGTTCACAAAAATCACGGTTAGGTTCATATCACGTTTTGGGGTCATGATTTTCGATAGCCCCTTCCCACTCTGCGATGCACAGAGTGAATCCACAGTCACTTGCTAGTCCGTAGCAAACCAACCTAGGTTTACCATGAAGGACTGGTTCTGCCCGAACCGTTCGTTAATACAAGTATCACAGAGAAATGTCAAAGGTACTCACAGTTGCACGAGGGTTTCGGACAGAGATACGTGATGGTTTGAAAGTTCGGCGTTGCTAATAAACATTTTAAATAATTTGTGTAAACATGTGAACATCACAGAGGCAGCGTTGCATCAGAGTGGCTTCTTCTCTTATTCTGCATTTGTGACATGCCTGGTGCGCTCAGCATGCAACGCTGCCTCTGTGATGTTTACACGTTTATAAAAAATATTTAAAATGTTTATGAGCAACGCCGAGCTTTCAAACCATCACGTATCTCTGTCTGAAACCCTCGTGCAACTGTGAGTACCTTTGACATTTCTCTGTGATACTTGTATAACGAACGGTTCGGGCAGAACCAGTCCTTCATGGTAAACCTAGGTTGGTTTGCTACGGACTAGCAAGTGACTGTGGATTCACTCTGTGCATCAGTCACGAAAGGGGCTAGGTTTTCGATTCAGTACAGCTCAGCGGGGGACGATTTGCCATTGCTAATTCAAATAGTATTTGGTAAAAACAAAAAAGAACAACATTTAGCCTTCAATGCATTAGCTGAAAGCATAAGGAACACATGTATTTATTATACAAACATACTATTTTTCATTATATGTGGCCAGGGAACAAAATAACTGGGCGCCCATCGCCAAATGCGTGTAGATTTACCGTCTGGCGTCTAAAAATAATAGTCTGCCCGCCAGCTGGCGTGTAATTCATATCGATACTCTTATTTTGAAAATCCTGTGCGGGTCTCATTGCCGCCCCAAGCGCAGATCCAGTCATAATATCTGGGCTCCGGCAGCTAGCAACGTTCAGGTTAATATGATACTCTTATTTTGAAAACCCTCTAGCAACTCCGCGAGTCATATGATATCCGCCCAGTCCGTGTTGTTTCTTGAAAACAGAGCAGCGTTGTAAACAGAGCAGCGCTAACACAGCAGTGCGCCTACAGGCGCGAAATAAGTCTGATGTTTTTTTTCTTCTCACAACGAGTCCAATGCAGCTACATGCTTTGCACCGTCGCCATTCCTTTATGCCCACATCGCCCGAAATTAACGTTTATGTACCAATCACTACAACGTTAACGTCAGCTAACAAGCTAATCCTGATGATCAGACGAGGCAGAGCCACAGTAAATAGCACTGAGGAAAGGGAAATGGGGGGGGGGCACTCTCCCCTTCCCTGTGTGTGTGTGTGCGTTTGGAAAGACGACGGAGTCACTAGTCAGGACTCAGGACAGGAGTATATTATAGTAAACTGAGGATTACTGAGGATGGACAGATAATGTTGATATTCAAATATAAAAATTTTTGAGAGGAGTGGAAGTTTGAAGACAGACTACAATATGATGCAGGGGTGGTGAGTTGAAACAGTGTGCGTGTGTCCCGACCCCACTTCTATGTTTCAATAAATGATTTGCATTTAAAACTATTAACGCTGACTCATTCCTTCAGTCCACTCAAAATTATGCTAATATTCCTTATGTTGTTTATGATATTAATTGAAAATAGCATATGAGAGTATTATATATAATAATAACACATGGCGATATACTAAAAAGCTATTTATAATTTTTGGCTAGTAAAAAATCTGCCCGGCTGGTACTTTAAAAAATCTACCAGCCAGATGGCTGGTAAGTCAAAAAGTTAAGTTTGTTCCCTGTATGTGGCTCTCTTAACCCTTTTCCCGCCAATAACGTTGTACGACGGGTTTCAAGTTCATGCAAATTCTGCCAATAACGGCGTACGACGTGATTCTGATCATAATTTCATATTTTCGCCATGGTATTCATATTCCACTCACGGAGCCTTGTCAGATGCTGATAGACTCAGCACAACTCTGCAACGCTTCAATACTGACACCTGGTGGCTGATCGGCGAGTTGCCAAACCGGAAATGCCTGTTGCAGCTCGGTCTAATTCCGTCCGGCCACTCGTTTTAGCGTCCCGGGACTCAATACACACACCGTGGATATGGATCTTTGCCATAACTCAATAATCTACATGAATTGGGCGTGTATTAGTAATATACAAACCGGAAATGGATCGCCTAGATCCCCACCACATAACGTAAGGTTATGTATATAACCAAGTTCTATGAATTATGGTGACGCTCAGCATCATTCTGCACGCACTTCACTTCGTGCACGAGCACTGAATAAAAAATTCCACAATGTACCTTTACATCCCAACATTCGTCTGGCCACACCCCTATCCGCTTACCTTCATAAAGCAGGTGTGTGGTCACCTACTCGCCTCCTTCCCAAACTTCACCACAAGGCGAGATCAAGGGCTGCAGCGGCGTCCTGATGCTGAGCGTCACCATAATTCATAGAACTTGGTTATATACATAACCTTACGTTCTATTTCATTATGGCTGCCGCTCAGCATCATTCTGCACAAGAGGAGCTGAGCGGGAGCCAAAGCTCGACAAATGTACCCCGCTGAGGCTCCCCACAACCATCAGACCGGGGAGGACAGAGCCCCCTGACCCTCCCTAATGGAGGATACCCTCCCTATTCTCCACTTGCACAAATTGAAAGTAGGCACTTCCGGCTGACTTCCGGTTGCCAATAGTACTTCCTGTCCCATCCAAATACATTGGTTTTAGCTACTTTTCTCCCCTTATTTAAACAACTTTGTCGGCACAGAGAGGCAATGAAACGTTTGTATTATTATAGTATAGAATGTATTTAATAAGCAAACGTTTGTCAGCAGGGTTTTTGGGCTGTATTTCATGTAAAAACGTTTACTGTTAGTTTCCTTGCTCAGCCAGCATTAGCCTTCATTAGCTAACAGAAGCTAGTGGTTAAACAGGCCGGATTAGCTTTGAGCTAACTATCTTTCCCGACCCATGTATTCCCATTCTAAACATAACGTCAGTTTACAAAACATGACCCGTCTATATAACGTTGAGGAACAAATTATAAGTGTGTGGGTGTGTGTTTGTGAACATTGGACTGTAAACAGAAAATGCATCACAGTTAGACAGTAGCTACTGTTAGCTGCCCTCCGGATTAGCTTTGACCTAACTATCTTTCCCGACCCATGTATTCCCATTCTAAACATAACGTCAGTTTACAAAACATGACCTGTCTATATAACGTTGAGGAACAAATTATAAGTGTGTGGGTGTGTGTTTTGGTGAACATTGGACTGCAAACAGAAAATGCATCACAGTTAGACAGTAGCTACTGTTAGCTGCCCTCCGGATTAGCTTTGAGCTAACTATCTTTCCCGACCCATGTATTCCCATTCTAAACATAACGTCAGTTTACAAAACATGACCTGTCTATATAACGTTGAGGAACAAATTATAAGTGTGTGGGTGTGTGTTTTGGTGAACATTGGACTGCAAACAGAAAATGCATCACAGTTAGACAGTAGCTACTGTTAGCTGCCCTCCGGATTAGCTTTGAGCTAACTATCTTTCCCGACCCATGTATTCCCATTCTAAACATAACGTCAGTTTACAAAACATGACCTGTCTATATAACGTTGAGGAACGTTATCTCCCGGGAGAGACAAAACTCCATCCCAGTTGCCCTATAAAAACGCTGTTTTAATAACGAGCAACCAAGGCGCACTTAGCCCCCTGCGTGATTTTTTTTATCCACTTTTTCTCCCATTTTCTACATTTTTCTCCCATCCCAATTTCGTATCATCCAATTCAACCCTCCCCTGTCACGAACGCTGTTTCTTACCTCCCACAAGCCGGCTGCAATGTGGACTAAGTCATACATAGCACAAGTCCCCTCCGGTACTTGAGGTAACAGCAGTCGCATCTTTTCACCTGCGCAGCTCGATCTCTCAGTGGCGAGGAGTAACGCGTGGGAGGCTCACGCTGCCCTCGACACTTCCTGATTCTACTGCGCAGGCGCACCAACCGACATTTACATTTTTACATCCCGCCACCCTCGCCACAGGGAGGAGACGGAAATCCCCAGAAAGACTTCCCACGTGAGCTGTATAGATTGAAAAGAATATATTGCAACATTGAGCCAAAACAGTTGGGTTAGGGCTCTCCGAGGAGGAGGCACTGAACCAATACACACTCCATAATCGAATTGAATCGAATACACACACAATAGAGCAGAACTCCTTTTTTGAAGTTCTACTCACCTTGACAATCTGAGGAGGAGGCTCTGAACTCTGAGGAGGCTCCCTCACTGGGAAGGAGAGTCCGAACTCACAGAAGGCACTTCTCTGAGGAGGAGCTTCATGAGGAGGAGCTCTGACAACTCCCTGAAACAGATCCATAACATGGACCTGAACAACCCACGGAAGTCTTACCACTAGAGACGCGCTCAGTGACGTACTTTCTTACCCTGTAACGTGCCGAACAGCAACGTGACAGGAACCTTGAAGGACAGGTGGTTTTAACCCCTGACCAACAGAAAAGGGGAGGAAAGGATTACCAGTTCACCCCGACCCCTCACCCATGATATGATGTAATGACAAATAGAGCATGACACAGTCATAGCATGCCACATGAAGCATCCAACAGCCTCACATAGCTCATGCGCTAACCTGCTACCTGAGTTTTACTAAGGAAAAAACACAGAACAGAGAGGGCCCCTTTAAGAGCCCCGGTCCAGACTTACACATGTGCTTCTGTGGGCCAAACCTAACCCAGTTGTAGATCACAACGACACACACAACCCTTCATCACAACAAAAAATGGCAAAAATACACTCTTACTATAGAGGAACGCCGTTTTTCATAACGAGAGAAGACAGAAGTCCTCGATTATGTATTGGCCACAGGCCTTGCTAAGCACACATGAGAAGTGACCAAACAACCTTTTCTTTAGGAAAAAATAGTTTCTCAAGCAGAAAGCACAACCCCAGCAATTAAGCTGAGGGTTACATCGTATCCCCACAAACACAGTGACACAATATATTGTAACCAAACATGTCTGAGAGGGGGGGGGGAAGCCCCAGGGAAACCGGGGGGACACCCCTCCCATCTTACCCTTGATACGACCAAGGCGAACAGGCACCTCTGTTAATGTATGAACATGCTGTTCATTGTCATCACAGGCAGAGAAAAAAGATTCATTCCTCAATAACATGTCACTAAGCATAGCTTTACAGGTTTAATTAACCCTCTTAGTTGTGAGTTCACCCACGGTACAAGTACAACGTTACATGAACACACATGTTCTCATCACAACCAAACCAGTTCATTTTTACACACGTAAAAAACAACGCCGATTTACTACAGAGAGAAGCTATACCAGTGACAAGACAATTCACACACAACACGCGTTGTATCCTCAATGTATTGCAGCAATACATGTTTTGGAAACATCGTTATTACAAAACATTTAGAAGGGAAGAAAAGAAGAAGTGTTTAAAGTCCGGAGGACTCCTACCTTCACCCAGAACGCAGGCCGAGAGAACAGTAACACAGGCTAACGGGACACCGAGTTGAACCCAGCATCTCCTGCGCCGGTGACGAGGGTATGTCCGCAACGCCACCCAGCCGCCGTTCTCCATGTTGACGAAGTCCTCGCTGGCACTGGTACCCGGGTGTAGGGTCGACTAACATCCTCTGTCAAAGATGACGTCGTAGTCAGAGTGTTTTAAGGCATGTTATAGTCACAGTATCGTTTCAACAGTGTAGCATTAAGCTAACAGCCGTCCGACTGATAGCAACAAGCTAACGTTTACTAGCCTGGTAAACACAACGAGCTAGCGCCGCAGCTAACAGCTGACTGGCTAACACAGTAGGCCACAAACTAGCACGCCAGCTAAGCAGCTATCACCTGAACTGTACACAACGACATAACAAGCCACACTTCAGACAGGCCGCTGTCCAAGTCCCTCCCCATCCTAAGAGGAAAGAGAAAAAGAATGTCAAACACAGTTTCCAACGGTGATTTACCAGACATACAGCGGAGCCAGCACAATTCCCATCCGGGCTGCAGCCGACTTTGA
Source organism: Notolepis coatsorum (assembly GCF_963971535.1). Classification (NCBI taxonomy): domain Eukaryota; kingdom Metazoa; phylum Chordata; class Actinopteri; order Aulopiformes; family Paralepididae; genus Notolepis; species Notolepis coatsorum. The sequence continues at coordinate 115,948,915 of NC_140170.1, forward strand.
GCATGGAACTCCCGATAAAGAAAATCCTATGCCCACATTTCCTCGTTAGGGTGTACTTCCACATTTATGTGAAAGATGGGGCCTGCACGGGACAGAGAAGCATCCGCTCGTCCAGAGAATCCTGGGTTCACCAGGTCCTGGTCGCGGCCCACTAGGTTGACCGTTATGGGCGTCAGACCAAGATCCTCCGTCCGTTGCTTAAGAAACCGAGCAGAGGACCCCAGTCTGGAGTCGGCGTTCGTAAAATTGTCAGCTAACCCCCATAGCATAAACCGACAACCAGAGCTCGCAAGCAAAACAATACTCACCCCACCCGGAAGCAAACCCGATTTCTCACAACAGTCGGTGCTTCCTACAGTCCAGCTGTATGACCGGAGGGCAACCCCATCCAGCCGCAGCAAGGAGGACTGCAGTCGGGGAGTACATCAGCGGCGCGAGCCCCTAATACGAAAAAGCCGGTGGAGGACAGAATGATCATCATCTTCCAGACACTCCAGTGACGAAGACAATATCGCCGTATTTTCTCAAAAATAGTGAGAGAGAAAATAAAGATATGATGTCGACGTATCTTCCCGTTCTTTTGTTTTCCAACTTTCTTCTACTAACAACCTCGTCAAGTGTGGGATCTACCGAAGGCACTTCCTTGTGGTGAAAGTGAAGAAGGAGGCGAGTAGGTGACCACACACCTGCTTATGAAGGTAAGCGGATAGGGGTGTGGCCAGACGAATGTTGGGATGTAAAGGTACATTGTGGAATTTTTTATTCAGTGCTCGTGCACGAAGTGAAGTGCGTGCAGAATGATGCTGAGCGGCAGCCATAATGAAATAGAACTGGGATCTGTTTGCTCCACTCTCATCACCCAATGGTACGAGGAGACTGACGTGAGTTTCAGAGTTTTTGTTTATCATTTTTTATACAAACTGCTCTGATCAATATATCACACTACATGAAGCATCTAACGACTATCACGGAATTATAAACGACCCCCCCCCCCCCCTCCGTTCACCCGTGCATGATCAGTCATAACCCTTAGGACCATGTACAGTTGAAATTTTTAATATAGCGTCGATCGGTATCAAACTGCATTTGATGATCTAATATGCATTTGTGCCTATATCTCACGTTCTGGGAAATACTGCAGAAAACGATATAAAAACATATTTATACTCTAGACGTATTTTCGTATAAATGTGAATGAAAAAGTAAAACGTTCCTACATCCTGAACGATAGGTAATCGATGTTGAATGGGCCATAGTAATGTCAATTTAGCAATACAATTTAAAAAGTTATAGCCCTGCAAAGAAGGTGAACATATCCATAGACTTACAGTACTGGCAGAGAATGGTATAAGATGATCAAAGTGGTGGCAGGGAATGGGATAAGGGGGCGTGTGCGACGTGCGTGTCAGAGTAACGTTTCCCCCCCACTCGGGAGCAATCTAGTTGTGTCTGGTCACTTTGTTCTGGAGGTCTATCCCGTGAATGTGTTGGGAATGATTGAACAATTCTGACTCGTGCCCCTTCCAAATTTGGAAGTCACCTGTTGCTGAAGTGACTACGAGAGGAAATGTTAACGTCGTGGGCCACGGCGTTATGCACTGAAATAGCAACGTACCCGCGACTGCATTGGGCTACATAGTTAGCTATAAATAACAACGTTAAGGATTTGATTATGGATTTTGCACGGTTGCCTCCATCGCTGTTCAATCCATCCCTGTCGTAGAATAACTAACTCTGAAGTGCCCCCAACTCGCCCAAAGAGCAGACAGCGATGCGGGAGAACATTATGTGATATATAGCTCTTCTTGTCCACTTACCAGTACGCATTTACAGACATTTACATTTCCGAGACAAACGGACTGACACAGCTGTACTCAATATCTCGCCGGGACAAACTAAATGGCCCCGCCCGGGTTTGGACTTAAATGCAGCGGGCGTGTTCCTTATTATCGGTGTTGTCCACAACATATGACAGTAAATAGTCGAAGGCTAGTTATATCAGACCGTTCCTGCTCACTTTAACCCCTGTTCACAACACAAACCTCAAAACAAAAGTAGTGTAAGGCCACTATGTGCACTATGGCTACTAATTGAATAATTTAACCCATACTTCTGCGTGCAGGCGATACGCGTATCTCTTCAGGATATGTCATTTCAACTGGGTTGGTCCTTTTAGTTTACCTGCGTTCGAACAGGAAACCCTGGTCCTATAATCCAATCTGTAAAAGGCGTACCATTTTCTCTTTAGATGAATCCCAAAATGAACTCACCAGACACTGTAGGGATTAGGAATGGGATCGCATATAAAAGGCATACACCACTGTAGAGGATATCCAACACCATAGCGGCCATGACTTCCTGTAGGATCTTCTTCTTCTTGAGTCCAGCTGCAATAGACCACTACACTTCCGCGTTACATTGAAATCGGGGAGGAGATTGCGGGGGGAGCATATGAATGAATGTGGACGAGAGCCGTGATGTAAGTGGTTGCCGATAAATACGGCTGTGGGGGTGCTAGAGACATGATCGAATAGACGTTTATGCGCCTCGCTCTCCTGAACACGGCGTGACCCATAACTAATCGATCAGAACTAAATCGGCAGAGAAAAAGCCCATTTTAAAGCACCTATTCCGCATGGACATGCAGAGTGCCCATGGAGTCTGGACGACGCGAGATGACGCTCGAATGAATGTGGACTGTTCTATCAGAGGGGGGAGCTTCGGTGGCCAGTGTCCTTTCAGCCGAACAGGATAATGAAAAAAATGATCCCACTAAATGGCCAGACGCGTCTTATGGCGACATCTACAATTACCTCATTGAGTCTCCAGGTAGACTAATGTTTATATTTAAGTGCAGCGGTCTGTAGCCACTTACATGACCATCGAAGCTCCCCCCTCTGATGGAACAGTCCACATTCATTCAAGCGTCATCTCGCGTCGTCCAGACTCCATGGGCACTCTGCGCATGTCCATGCGGAATAGGTGCTTTAAAATGGGCTTTTTCTCTGCCGATTTAGTTCTGATCGGTTAGTTATGGGTCACGCCGTGTTCAGGAGAGCGAGGCGCATAAACGTCTATTCGATCATGTCTCTAGCACCCCCACAGCCGTATCGGCAACCACTTACATCACGGCTCTCGTCCACATTCATTCATTTGACCCCGCAATCTCCTCCCGACGGCGAAAGATTGGACGGGTTTCGGCTGTCCTAACTGTGGTGGGAAGTTCGTTCCACCATTGTGGGGCAAGGACCGAGAATAGGCGGCTTCTCTTTGATGAGTCTAGTGTAGTGTATCTTGCCTGGTCTACAAGATACACTACACGACCAAGGTACCCATGTACATGTCAAAATACTTCCCAAAGGTCAGTGAATACCACGACCACACAGGGAGCTTCACAAATCATGTTAAACCCAGAGTCGGCTCAAACAAGGGACTAAACACGTTTCGCAATTATGCCACATCAATGTGGAACGCCCTACCCAAAGCTGTAAAGGAATGTGAATTGCTACCCACTTTCAAAACCACTCTCAAAGTACACCTACGGGAGACTGCAATTCGAAACTGGCCCCTGTAAATGTCACAACCCCCTCCAATGTACAGTAAATGACAAAGTATGGTTTTGTCAATATTCCAATGTACAGTTTTGCTTGTACAGTTGTACAGTGTCCCCTACCCAACCCCCCCCCCCCCCACCTACCCAACCTCCTCCAATGTACAGTTTCTACGTCAAATGTATATACTCTCTTTTCTGCAAATCTGGTATGTCATAAATGTATAGATGTAGCAGTACTGTCTATCTGTATGTCATGTGTGTCATATGATGAATTGAAAATGGGGGACCCTGATGGAAACAAGACGAAAGTCTTTCTCAGGTCTGCATCCTCTTAACAATTGTATGTATTGAGCTGTACTATACTACTGTACCCATTCTGCAATCTGTTAATAAACTTTTCAATCAATCAATCAATCAATCCCTGATTTCAGAATCCCGGAAGTGTTGCGGTGGTCTATGCCGGAGCGAATCCAGCTGCAGCACCGGAGCGATCCCCTCACTAGACGCTGGGGCGCCTCTATACTTTAGGCAACTGGCTTGTCCTTCCGCGTTCCCGTTTTGCGCTCTGATTGGCCACGCACGTTTCTGGTCATGTTACATGTGCGCCAATCGTGGGACGGCAAGTTTTTGCACGGTTAAGCTTATGTCGCGTTCACGTTACGTGGGAAGAAGTGGAAGAACCAGGTTCCGACTGGGAAAAACCATTCACGTCAGCCTCCTAGTGGTAATTCCTACTAGGACATATGGGATTGTTTTATAGACCCCGATATCTCCCACTTTGCGTCACGAATTGCGGAAGTATGGATGTGGGCGTTTCATCGAGTCAACGCGTGAAGGCTTCCTAGTTGTAGCAACGAGATGTCCTCTGGTTCTTCCGCTTCTTCCCACGTAACGTGAACGTGGCATTAGGCACTCTTCGAAGTTGGTTAAGGTTAGAGTTTGTCTTAGAGCATGGCGATAGAACGCCAGGTAGTTTGCAGGCTGTTCGACGCGGAAATGGGCAAAAACACAGCTCGTCACGCTATTGGGCGCACATGTCACATGACCAGAAACGTGCGTGGCCAATCAGAGCGCAAAACGAAAGGTTATGTATATAACCTAGTTATATGAGTACTGGCTGAGCGTCTCGCTCTTCGCCATATTGAGATATACCTCATCTCCAGTACCTACTGTACTTCATTAACGAAAACAATGCACCCATGCACTTGACCAGGCCCCGCCCCAGTATCCTCCTATAAGACACCAGGCATGGTCACACTCGCCCTTCCTCGGGAAAAAGTTTTCCATCAAGAAACACCCAACCAAGGGACCTCAGGGCGCGCTAATAGCGAGACGCTCAGCCAGTACTCATATAACTAGGTTATATACATAACCTTTCGTTATATATTCGTACTGGCAATCGCGTCTCGCTCTTCGCCATATTGAGATATGGGGCAGAGCAGACGCGTGGCCCGACAAATGTACCCCCTGAGGACCCGCAAGCCCTACCACAATGGCGTAACTCTCTCTCAATGTGTGCCGGGGACAGATTTGGGGGCGTGGCGAGTGACGTCGATGGGGGGGGGTTAGGGCCCGTAGCCGCATTTCTGCAGACCCCTCTCTGATTGGTTGAACTCTATTTCTGCAGACCCCTCTCTGATTGGTTGAGCGAAGCCCCTCTCTGATTGGTTGAGCGTGCGCATGCGCATGAGCCGCGACAAGCTCCTCCAGAAACTCCTCCAGAAACTCCGTTAACCTCCAGAGAGAGAGGCTGAAAACCCACAGTTCTTGCCCGACGGATGGGAGCGAATCCCGGATCCGAGGTTTCTGATGACTACCCCCAAAACACGGAGGTTGCGAACGCAATTTATACGCATGGAAGTATTGATTACGCCATAACGAATCATTAAAAAAATATACCGTTAACTGGAATATGTTGTGTGTGTGCCTTTCTGAATATGATTTGGGAGGGTTATAATAGAAGAAAGACAGTGTAAACAATATAACGTTATGTGAATAAACTGCGAAATAATAACTAATTCCTTGGTCAATAGAAGTCTCTGTGATACTTTCTGAATATGATTTGGGAGGGTTATAATAGAAGAAAGACAGTGTAAACAATATAACGTTATGTGAATAAACCGCGAAATAATAACTAATTCCTTGGTCAATAGAAGTCTCTGTGATACTTTCTGAATATGATTTGGGAGGGTTATAATAGAAGAAAGACAGTGTAAACAATATAACGTTATGTGAATAAACCGCGAAATAATAACTAATTCCTTGGTCAATAGAAGTCTCTGTGATACTTTCTGAATATGATTTGGGAGGGTTATAATAGAAGAAAGACAGTGTAAACAATATGTTTGACGTATTTTAACACACACCTAGGCTGACGACCCGAGCTATTATTATGCAAAGACAAGTACTTTAGCGAGTGGGTACTTGGCCCTTGCAGGGCAAGAATGCGACCCCCATCTACTGCTCTTTGCATAATAATAGAACAGGTAGTCAGACTCAGCTCTTTGGACGGTAAAACGTGGGGGGGACACGTTCCGCTGTCCCCGGCGTCAAATACGCCCCTGCCCTACCACCAGGGGGGAGGGGAGCCCCGTCACCCCCCCTTCCTAGTGAAGAGGGGGCGGCAGTCAACTCTACCAAAGTGTGAAAAAGAGGGAACTAGAGACCCCTAAAAACGCACAGCACAGGCGGGACCACGTGTGACACATCACCTCGTGGCACACACCCACACACCCCTGCTAACCCACCGAAAGGCGGGACGCAGGGGAGGTCCCAGACCCCAGAACCGCCTGGGAGACAGAACCCCCAGTCATGTCCATGAGGTAAAACCTAACGAAGGGACCCGGGGAGGACCAGGAAGCCGCAGGAACACAGATGTCCTCCACCGAGGCCCCCCCTTACAAGGCGGCAGAGGCCGCCACCCCACGAGTGGAGTGCGCCCTGACACCCCCAGGGGGGGCCAGCCCAGCCAACGTGTAGCAAAGGGCAATGCCCTCGCACAACCAATGTGACAGGCGCTGTTTTGACAGTGCCTTACCAGCGCGAGAGCCACCGTAACAAACAAAGAGCTGATCGGTAGCCCTGAGGTCCTGAGTCCGGCTGAGGTAAACCCCCAAAGCCCGGACTGGACACGACAGGTGAAGGCTCGCCTCTAACTCACCAGCGTGAGGAGGCGGATGAAACACCTGAACCACAATATCCCTGGAGCGAAAAGAGCTCCAGATATTTTTTGACACAAAGACTGGATTAGGCCTCAGAGTCGCACCGCTATTGACACGAATAGACAAGCACTCAGGCCGCACCGAGAGAGCACAAAGCTCACCCACGCACTTAGCGGAGATGATGGCCAGCAGGAATGCAGTCTTGAAAGACAGCTGTTCCAAAGACGCCTGCTCAAGAGGCTCAAACGGGGCCTCGGACAACCGGCCGAGGACCAGTTGGAGGTCCCAACTCGGAGACAGAGAACGTTTCACCGGCTTAAGGCGCCGAGCGCCAAGCAGGAAACGCTTCACAAGAGGGTGGCTGAACAACGTAAGGCCCTTAAACCCCACATGACAAGAGGATATAGCCGCGGCATATACCCTCACCGTCGAAGCCGACAGTTTATCCAAAATAGACTGAAGGAAGGAAAGGACAGCGTCCAGGGGGCAGGACACAGGGTCCAAGCCCCCCACTCTACACCACTCTTGGAAAATACGCCACCTACCTGCGTAGACCGCAATAGTGGAGGGAGCATGCGCGTTCCGGATGGTGTCGACCACAGAAGGGTCCATCCCCTCCAGACTCACCCTCTCAACAGCCAAACCATCAGCGGCTGGCCCAGCACAGGGAACTGCCACAGAGACCCGTGCGCCTGAGAGAGGGCCCGCGATGACCAAGGAACAGGCCACGGCGGGGCTACCAAGAGCTGGATCAGGACCGGGAACCACACAGCTGCGCCCCGGTCCGGCGCGATCAGGATCAAGGTCCTGCGCTCCCGACGTACCCGCTCCAACAACTGACCTATCAGATGTATGGGGGGAAAAGCGTACAGAATCCCGGGCGGCCATGGATACATCGAGAAGGCATCTACCCCCAAGGGAGGATTGTCCCCCCGACTGACCGAGAACCACAAGGGGCACTGGTGAGACTGTCTGCTCGCAAACAGATCCACCGAGGCTTCCCCGAAGCGATCCCAGACCTGCCTGACTATGTCTGGACGTAGTCCGCACTCGTCGTGATGAAGACCGCCCCGTGACATCACATCTGCGCCCACATTCTCCCTGCCAGGGATGTGGAGCGCCCTCAGGCTGCGCAGATTGCGAGACGCCCACAGCCAGAGCTCGACCGCCGCCCGGTGCAGACGGATGGAGCGTACTCCACCCTGTCTGTTGATATACGCCGCTGCCGTCGTGCTGTCTGTCCTGACCAATACGTGCTCGCCCACCACCAAGTGGCCGAGCCGCTTGAGGACCAGGAGGACCGCCTTCAATTCCAACACATTGATGTGCATAGCAGACCGGGCAGCATGGACCGTCCAGCTGCCCCCCACTGCGTAGGTCCGACACATCCCCCCCCATCCCGTGAGGGAGGCGTCGGTGAAGACCGTGACAACGTGACATGTGACCGCCTGCCGCCCATGGGGACCCTGCTGGTGAGGGTACCAGGCCTCCTTGAGTAGGCGAGATCCCCCCGTATCGACAAGGGAACCTTCAAACGTTTCCACTTGCCTCTCACCGGCTCTATTTTCATACTGGAAAACCACCTCTGTATCCTCCTCATGAAGAGGAGGCCAAGAGGGACCACAGAGTGAGCAGATTCAATCATACCAAGCAGGCGCATCACATACAGCGCCGTAACCGTCCCGCCAGGACAGAGATCCCTGAGCGCGTCGAGGATAGTCACTCGCCGCTTCTCCGAGAGGGTTGCACTCATGGGCCTTGAGCTTAGAACCAAGCCCAAGTACTCCACCTGTTGACTGGGAAGAGGCATACTCTTCTTCCAGTTCACAGCAAAACCCAGCTTGGTGAGGAATTCCACCACCAGCCTGGTATGAGACCTGGCGACCTCCTCCGACCGGCTGAGGAGCAGAATGTTGTCGAGATAGAAAATAATTCGTATCCCCTGACGACGTAGAGGCTCCAGTGCGGTCTCTACGCACTTGGTGAATGTGCGGGGGGCCAGAGAGTAGCCGAACGGCAGCCTCTGGTATTCGTACGCCACACCCTGAAACAGGAAGCGTAGGAATTTCCTGTGAGGAGAGAAAATCGGGATGTGAAAATACGCATCCTTCAGGTCTATGGAGGTGAACCAGTCTCCCACCCTGACAGCGTCTAGCAGGTGTTTGGCGGTCAACATTCTGAACTGTCTCGCCACAAGATGATTGAACGCGGACAGATCCAGTATAGGTCTGACACCTCCCGATTTTTTGGGCACCAGAAAATACCGGGAGTAGACGCCACGCATCACGTCCTCCCGTGGGACCACGACTATGGCTTGCTTCGCCAACAGAGATTGGATCTCGTCGACCAGAGCTGTCACTGCTGCTGACCCTGACAACAGGGTCTGCACCAAACCTGAAAACGGAGGGTGGGGTTGTGCGAATTGCAACACAAGCCCCAGCCTCAACGTTCTCTCCATCCACGTCGACATACGGCACTGCTGTAGCCATATGTGATGATACTCCCAAAGCGCACCCGCCAGGAACTGTAGATAGGCGGCCCGGTCCCACCCGCTGTGCGTAGCCAACCCTGGACCCGCCAACCGTGCGGGCAGGGCGTTCTGTGGAGTCGGGACATCGGTCCCTGACACAACCCACGAGGCAATCGCACCCAAGGGGGGACCCCGACAGAAAGGGCCGGTTTGATACAGGAGAAGCTGACATCATACCAGGTGACAAGCGCTCCCCCACTGAACACCCCTCCAGCATGGACCGCTGAGGAGCTATTCTGCAGCTGGACATGCAAGTTGTGAGGCCCCCATGGGTTCCTACACACCGTAGCCCTGCAGTGATATTACTATCACCCAAATCACGCGCGCCTGCCAGACCACTGCCAGGCTCTCCGGAGTGGGAGGCACCAACGTGATACCCGGCCTGGCGAAGGCGAGGTCGGGGAAACCCACGCTGAGCCTGAAGAGGCCTCGAGTCCCCCTGCTGACAACCTTTGAAGGGGACAGACGTAACACCAGGCTCACCAATCGCAGACGCAGAACGCGTGGCGAGGGAGCCACGTGACAGCACAACATTCTCACGGACAGACCCAGTCTCAGCCATCAACTGGGTGTCAGCCCCTGTCCCCATGAGAAGCGAAACGTGGGGCCGCTTGCGCTTCATTGAAGACCCGCGGCCCGCAGCCAAAGGAAACAAATCAGAGCCCCTATTCCGCTGGTGTTGGGGGAGGGAGTGACCGGAGAGCGGGCTGCACACAGCTGGACGGCGACGGTCTTTCAGGGCGTGCTCATCCAATGTAGCCGATCCCTCGGCCGCCAAGGCTGTCGGCCTTGTGGACACCTGTTGACGTTGAGCCCAGGGTACCTCAGGCGGGGGAAACATGGCCGCTGGTCGAGGGCCTCGCCATAGTCGCTGACGAGGTCGTGCTCTCACCTCTGGCTGCATGGTGTGAGGCGGTGTGGGGCCCAGGTCAAATACCGCCCTCGTTTCCGCAGAACGACAAAAAAGTCCTTCCGCGGAAACCTTTCCTCCTCCCCAAGGGAAGACTGCTCCAACCAGAGATGCCTATTAATAAGAGTTGATAGCATCCTGATCCTCCCTGCGGTTATAGCTTGTGACTGATTCAATATTTCTATAACCCCAAAAACATGCACGATGTTTTCAGCGTCGGCTGGCCCTGCAGCCCCACTACCCGACACCAATGTGGACAGAAAAAAAAACTGGCCGCAGCTAAATTCCATCCTGTGGCGGTATAAACATCATCAGTCCATACTGCCACCTGCCGGGCCGACTTGCTCTCAAGCATCGGCTTCCGGGTGGGACACCGTTCAACCCTGCCAGGGCAAAGAATCGATGCTACCTGGCTCTCAAGCCAGGGTACACCTGCCTTGCGCCCTGTTGTCAGCCCATCTACCCGTAAAAAGGCTAAATAAGTCTCAGCAAAACCCCCCACATTAGCTACCGACTGACCTTCATCAATGAACCGGTTAAGAGGAGGGAAAAGCGGTGACAGCCCACAGCGGGGAACAACGGAACAGTGACCCAGCATTACAGCATTAGCATTAGCAGCGCGCTCCAGGATAGCCGGGAAAACGTCCAACTCAGAGTCACGTTTACCCAGATATCCTGCCCCTTCCGCCAATACACAACTCGGTTGTCTCACAGGACAACAAGCAGTATTACTAACGCCAAAATTAATGCCTGATGGCGCAGGGCCTACCTGAGCACGAGTTAGCCCGACAGCTAAACATCGCGCGACGTCCCTCGATCCACTGTCAGAAGACGAGGAAACCCCAGGACAGGCCCGACGCGCTGTTGGAACATGCCGAGAAGATTCCAGGGGCTGGAAAATCTCCGGCGAAAACCCAACATTGTTCAATTTCTCTCTGCATTTCATAACAGCTAGTTCATGGAATGCACTGCACGTCCATGATGGAAAACGAAAAAGAGGAAGGGCGAGTGTGACCATGCCTGGTGTCTTATAGGAGGACACTGGGGCGGGGCCTGGTCAAGTGCATGGGTGCATTGTTTTCGTTAATGAAGTACAGTAGGTACTGGAGATGAGGTATATCTCAATATGGCGAAGAGCGAGACGCGATTGCCAGTACGAATATATAACGGGAACGCGGAAGGACAAGCCAGTTGCCTAAAGCATAGACGCCGCCGTGGCAGCCACATTGGCGGAGAGTACAGAAGTTAGTGCTGATTGGCGGAGAGTACGGAAGTTTCTCTACCACAGAGAGCGCTCGCTGATTGGCGGAGAGGGGACGTCACTCCACATTGGGCCTAGCCCCTCCCCCTTGACCAAGCTCGTTGAGACGTGCGGTTGGAGAGAGGCTCGCGGCCAGGAATTGATTTGATTGATTGATTGAAAACTTTATTAACAGATTGCAGAATGGGTACAGTACAGTACAGCTCAATACATGTACAATTGTTAAGGGGATGCAGACCAGAGAAAGACTTTCATCTTGTTTACATCAGGGTCCCCCATTTTCAATTCATCATTGATTGATTGATTGATTGAAAACTTTATTAACAGATTGCAGAATGGGTACAATACAGTAAAATACTTCCCCAACCCTAACCCTAACCTCTATGGTTGAGGGCCTATGTTGCTTTGTTACAGGAAGGATTACCAGCCCTGACTGTCACTCTAACCTTAACCTCTCTTAGATGAGGCCCTAAAGGTACTGTTACGAGTTGGGTAGGTGTGTAGGACCCAGGTGCAGTGTAGAACGGATAAGACGAGGCAGGTGTTGATTTTCAAACAAAAGGATATCTTTTATTTAGAGTCGGCAAAAGGAAACATGCAGACGAAGGCGTATAAACAAAAGGGGAGATACACTGTCTCCAAAAAACAATTTAATTCATTAATTAATTAATAATAATAATTACAACTTCAAAAACACGGTCAATTGGAAAAGTAAAGAGGAGAAAACTATGTCTCCAAAACACTTAACAAAACACTCCACTGACACATGCCTTCTCTACTTGAACGACCACATCAAACAAGAGGTGGACGCGGGCAAATACTGCGGCATGGTCATGCTGGACCTACAAAAGGCCTTCGACACTGTCAATCACACCATTCTGATTGACAAGCTAAAAGCAATTGGTTTTGATAGTTTATCAGTGAGCTGGATACAATCCTACCTGGAGGGGAGGGAACAGATGGTGGAAGTAAACGGTACCCTATCCCCCCTCCTCACAGTGAGCTGTGGTGTTCCACAAGGAAGCATACTAGGACCGCTACTATTCCTAATTTATGCAAATGACATGTCGTCAGCTTGTGACTGCAACTTGTTCCTGTTTGCGGACGACTCAGCCCTGCTGGTCTCTGACAAGAACAAGTTACAGGTTGAAAAAGCCCTCAGCTCGGAACTAGGCTAAATCTGCATATGGCTCGCCGACAACAAACTATCATTACACATGGGCAAAACAGAGTCCATTCTCTTCGGTTCAAATAACAAACTCAGCAAGACCGACGGCTTCTCGGTTACAGTGGGTGACAAAATTATTATCACAAGGAAAGATGAAATTACCTACCTGGGTTCCATCCTAGAGGCTAATCTTTCCTGTGACAAAATGGCATCCAATGTAATAAAAAAAGTCAACCAACGAACGCGATTCTTGTACCGGATCTCCTCTCTGGTAAACAAGAATACCCTGAAGACTCTAGCAGGAGCACTCATTCAAGGGTACTACGACTATGCTTGCACCTCATGGTACCAAAGCACCTCAAAGGCACTAAAAAACTAATTACAAACATCTCAAAACAAGCTAGTCAGACTACTACTTGACCTGACTCCTAGAACCCACCTCACCCCTGCCCACTTTGACAACCTAGGATGGCTTAGAGTAGATGACAGAGTACAGCAACTTGCAATGGGCCTGGTCTACAAGATACACTACGCGACCAAGGTACCCATGTACATGTCAAAATACTTCCCAAAGGTCAGTGAATACCACGATCACAACACCAGAGGGAGCTCCACAAATCATGTAAAACCCAGATTCGGCTCAAACAAGGGACTAAACACGTTTCGCAATTATGCCACATCAATGTGGAACGCCCTACCTAAAGCTGTAAAGGAATGTGAATCACTACCCACTTTCAAAAACACTCAAAAAACACCTACGTGAGACTGCAATTCGCAACTGGCCCCTACAAATGTCCTAACCTAGTTGTACAGTAAATGACCAAGTAAGGCTTTGTCAGTATTCCAATGTACAGTGTAAAATGTGTGTGTGTCCCCTACCCAACCCCCCCCCCCCACCTCCAATGTACAGCCCTCACCCAACCCACCCAACCCCACCCCACCCATCCAACCTCCTCCAATGTACAGTTTCTACGCCAAATGTATATACACTCCTTTTCTGGACACTTTTGTATCACAAACAGTACTGTATTTGCAAATCTGATATGTCATAAATGTATAGATGTAGGAGTACTGTCTATCTGTATGTCATGTATGTCATATATGTTATGATGAATTGAAAATGGGGGACCCTGATGCAGGGGTGTAAAGTACTTGAGTAATTGTACTTCGTTACAATACTTAAGTACTGTTTTGGGGGATTTGTACTTTACTCGAGTATTATTAGGTTTGTATACTTTGTACTTTTACTCCATTACATTTCAGAGAAAAAAAACATACTTTTTACTCCTTACATTTAAAATGCAGACCTACAAAGTACAAAGTACAAATCTTGCAGGTCCAACCATTTTAATGAGTATTTTTGAATTGTTTATCTGGTCAAACTAACGTTATTAATCCTGCGACCGCAGGTAAACAGCCAATCAAATCCCCATCAATGGAAAATGAACCCGCCCATACCCATGCTGATTGGTCCTTGTGCAAGACTAGAAAGCGGGGATCTTTGATTAAACACCTGCTATCAGAATAATAGAGTCAGTGACAAGACAGGCTGTGTGTCTTGGATGGGGATGTGGTGGGGATTGATGTGTGGGGTGGGGTGTTTGGAAAACTGACTGTTAAATTCCTCAGTCTAAAGAGATGACCTTGCCCCTGGGGCTACCGTGGACAGGGTGAGCAGCTTTAAGTACCTGGGGGTCCACATCTCAGAGGATCTGACATGGTCAACACACATAGACACAGTAGTAAAGAAGGCGAAACAGCGCCTCTACCACCTGAGACAGTTAAGGAAGTTCAGAGTATCGGGGAAGATACTCCAGTCCTTCTACTCAGGAGCTGTAGAGAGCATCTTGACTGGAAACATCACTGCCTGGTATGGAAACAGCACGGCACAAGACAAGAAGGCCCTACAGAGAGTGGTGCGCTCAGCCGAGCGTACCACGGGTATTGCACTACCTCCCCTGCAGGTTCTATACAACAAGAGGTGCAAATCCAGAGCCTGCAGGATAATGAAAGACCCTCACCACCCCAATAACAGCCTGTTCCAGCTGCTGAGGTCAGGCAGACGCCTGCGAACCCCAGCTACTAGGACAGAGAGGCTTAGGCTCAGCTTCTTCCCCCAGGCCATCAGAGTCCTGAACAATGAACATTGAGTACCACTGTAACACTTTAGCATGAGCGGGCACACACTCAGGCCGCACGCACACCACTTATTGCCAAAAGGAAAGGCCACTTTAAATTAGTATTAGCAACAGTAACAGTGTATTGCACTACTATTACTACTACTGTTAACTGTTAACTGTTACCCGTTATTGCACAAATTTACTGTTACCTGCTACCTGTTATTGCACAATTTTATTGCACACATTTTTGTATTGGATTCTATTATATGTTGTACCAATTGCACATCGTTGCGGGCAAGACCACCCGCATTTCATTGTATATCCGTATGCCGTGACAAATAAAACTCTTGACTTGACTTGACTTGGCCTTCTAGTGATCCATTGTTAAAGCGCCTCCGAGTGAATCTTTTCCAGTAATGAAGAACACTCTTATCTCAGTTTTTGGATGAATCCCACTCATGAGAAACAACTAATATGTGATTCTTCTTGCAGGGAGTGCAGAAACATCTGCACTCCTATCATAGATAGCTGATAAATTACATTATTAAATTAAATGTCCTCTGTTCTTTCATTTCAGCATTGTCTATCGCAGAACACATTCCATTGTGGGCAGAGTGTATGCTTGGTTTCATTCCAGCCTTGCCTAAACACCAGCTGATGATTTCACTAATTGGCTCACCTCTTCAACTAACTCACCTGGTGCAATGTATAGTTAAAATGAAAACTTGGCCGATGATGGAATCCTTTAAAAAAAATAAAAAATTACTTTTACTTTTTAGTACTTAAGTACATTTAAAAGTAGGACTTTCTTACTTTTACTCAAGTGCGTTTTTAGCCAGATACTCTGACTTTTACTTGAGTCAGATTTTGAGACAGTACCCATACTTTCACTTAAGTATAATTTCTGGGTACTTTTTACACCCCTGCCCTGATGTAAACAAGACGAAAGTCTTTCTCTGGTCTGCATCCCCTTAACAATTGTATGTATTGAGCTGTACTGTACTGTACCCATTCTGCAATCTGTTAATAAACTTTTCAATCAATCAATTCAAAACACGTCGGACGACGGCGCTGCATAAGCACACAATAAAGACATACACATTGGGGCGCCCCAGTGGCGAACCACATAACGCGCTGAGTCGCGGCACGACCGACCCAGGTTCGATTCCCGGACCCGTTGTTATTTGCCGAATGTCTTCCCCCCACTCTGTCTCCCGTTCCTCCTCTCTCTCTCTCTACTGGACTGCCCAGTAGTAAAAAGCGATAAACGCTCAAAAATAAACATTTAAAAAAAATAAAAAAAATAAAGACATACACTTGGTAAGGCAACGGCACGGCAATCAATATACATGGCAAACTAACTTATTCTCCATGGCAGGAGAGATAAGCTTTACTCACAACAGTGTACTCACGGGAAGGTTCAGTGATCGACTGAATATCTGAACATAATGCCAATGAAGTAACATTTAATTCATATGACCAATTGATTTGATACTGTAGTGTATTTTTGATTGGTTATTAATGGTTATTCAACATTATATATTCAGAATGGCTTGAGAGCAGACCAGATTGTGGATTGAGCCATCTGTCCCCCACGGCTGGAATCAAAGCTTACTTATAATACAGGTTTCTCAGAGAGAGAGAGAGAGAGAGAGAGAGAGAGAGAGAGAGAGAGAGAGAGAGAGAGAGAGAGAGAGAGAGAGAGAGAGAGAGAGAGAGAGAGAGAGAGAGAGAGAGAGAGAGCCCCCCCCCCCATGTAGGTTGAAACCTGTTGAGTAGGGTGTGACTACATGACCTTTTGTTACCAACTGATTGATCACACACACATCGCCCCCGATCAAGTTGAACACACACACACACACACACACACACACACACACACACACACACACACACACACACACACACACACACACACACACACACACACACACACACACGCACACACACACACACACACTCACACACACACACACACTCACACACACACACACACACACACACACACACACACACACACACACACACACACACACACCTACACACACACCTGCTACACACACACGCACACACACACACACACACACACACACACACACACACACACACACACACACACACACACACACACACACACACACACACACACACACACACACACACACACACACACACACACACTCACTAGTTCATGTGACAGACATTATGACTCCCACACTTTCACCCATCATAAACCCACTTTAAACAGAGACCCATCCAGTTGGCCAATAGTGATAGCCAATCACAGAACAAGATTCAGTTTGGGGGCTTAAAAGCCACTCGTATTGAATAGTAACACACACTACAGACCCGAGCTGTCCGTGTCACTGAGAGATTATTTTGCATCCTGTAAAAACTGCTGTATCCTGCCGCTGTTGCTCTGCTGAATAAATCGACTGAGAAACCTGAAGCCATTTTTCTCGTTCAACCCGTATCCAAGCGTCTACTTTCTTGCCGTGAAATTGGTCAAAATTTTACCATCGTTGTTTACAAAGTCACAGCTGATTTGTAACTTCACCAACTTAACTATACACACCAGGTACCAATTAGTGCAATCAGGCCAGATAGATGGGTAACTACCATCGGACAACGCTATGGCTTCTGCTCCCAGAGGTGAGCAAAACCCCAAACGTTACAGTATATCCTCCCCCGACAAACGGCACCTGACGTTCACCTATCAGAGTGTAGTTGACGGAAGTCTCTAATAAGACTATGGTCTAAAATGTCCCTTTGAGGCACCCAGGATCATTCTTCCAGTCCATACCCATCCCAGTCCACTAAAAATGTAAACCCCCTACCCCTCCGCTGGCAACCCACGATCCTCTGCACAGTGTAGACAGTTTGTCCATCAATGACGCGGGGGGGAGGACATGGGCAAGGTAAGAAAGGGTTTCAGGAGAGATACGTGGAACGTTGGGTGAACCCGCATGGAAGTTGGGAGTAGCAGCCTGTAGGCCACCGGGTTCACCTGCCGCACCACCTTAAATGGACCCACAAACCGGGGAGCCAATTTCCTGGACTCGACCCGGAGGGGAAGATCCCGAGTCAAGAGCTAGACCTTCTGTCCCGGACGGCGCTTGCGGTTGGCCTGATGCTGGGACCTGACAGACGCCCTCTGCAGTGCCGCCCGAACCCGCCTCCAGGTCCGGCGACAGCGACCAACGTGAGCCTGGACGGAGGGCACCTCAGCCTCCTTCTCCTGCTCTGGAAACAGGGGGGGTTGATAGCCATATTGGGACTGAAATGGGGACAGACCAGTGGATGAACACAAGAGCGTGTTGTGAGCATACTCTGCCCACGCCAGCCACCGACTCCACGTCGCCGGATTGCCGGAGACGTAGCACCTCAGCACACCCTTTAGATCCTGGTTGACATGCTCTGTCTGCCCGTTGGATTGCGGATGGAACTCGGATGACAGGCTAATGGAGACGCAGAGGCTGGTCGCAAACGCCTTCCAAAACCTGGAGGCGAACTGAGGACCCCGATCGGAGACAATGTCCTGCGGGAGCCCATGCACCCGGAAAACGTGCTGCACCACAAGGTCAGCTGTTTCCCGGGCTGAGGGGAGTTTGGGGGGGGCGATAGGCGGTCCACCACCACAAAAGCGGTCCACCACCACCAAGATGGTAGTGAGGCCATCGGAGGGCGGGAGACCTGAGATCAAATCTAACGATATGTGAGACCATGGCCGTTTGGGGATGGGAAGCGGCCAGAGAAGCCCCACTGCGAGGCGGCGAGAGATCTTGCTGCGCGCAGACACAGGGCAGGCTGCCACAAAGGTATGTGTATCTCCCTCCGCTGTGGGCCACCAGAACCTCCTGTGGATGAAATCCAGGGTTCTGGCGGCCCCAGGGTGACCGGTGAGGGATAACGTATGCACCCATTGCAACAGCCGTGAGCGTGCAGCCTTGGGTACATACAGCCTCCCCGGGGGCCCTCCCTCAGGATCAGGCTCCCATCCCAGTGCTGATCTCACCACTATCCCTCACGACACAGGAGTGACAATAAGGCCCTCTGGAACGATCAGGTGGGGTCTCTCCTCCCGGTCCGTTGGGTCAAACTGTCGGGACAGAGCGTCCGGTTTGACGTTCTTGGACCCAGGCCTCCTCCAAAGCTAATTGAATGGCCAACAACTCACAATTCCCCACGTCGTAGTTGCGTTCTGCCGGGGACAGGCGACGTGAAAAAAAGGGCAAGGATGCACTTTCCCGTCCTTTAAGCATCTCTGAGAGCACCCCCCCCCCCCCCCCCCCCCCCCCACCGCGTCATCGGAGGCATCCACTTCTACCAGAAATGGAACCTCCGAATCTGGGTGGACTAAGACAGGGGCGGAGGGCGAATCTTTTTTTTTTTTTTTTTTTTCTCACTTTTTCTCCCATTATCTATATTTTCCCCCATCCCAATTTCGTATCATCCAATTCAACCCTCCCCTGTCACGAACGCTGTTTCTTACCTCCCACAAGCCGGCTGCAATGTGGACTAAGTCATACATAGCACAAGTCCCCTCCGGTACTTGAGGTAACAGCAGTCGCATCTTTTCACCTGCGCAGCTCGATCTCTCAGTGGCGAGGAGTAACGCGTGGGAGGCTCACGCTGCCCCCGACACTTCCTGATTCTACTGCGCAGGCGCACCAACCGACCTGTAGGAGTCGCTGTCCACAACGCTCGATCCCCACCCATCAGTTTCCCACCCCCTAATACGGCCAATGTGTATTAGTACGGACGACCAGCTAAACTGAAAGCAAATGTGGAGCGCTGTGCTCGAACAGGCGAGCCCAGCGTCTCCAGATTTCGTGGCGAGCGCCTTGCCCACTACGCCATGTAGCCGCCCACGAATCGGTGTTTAAGGTCGCGGAAGGCGTTCTCTGCCCGTGGTGACCAGTCAAAACCTGGCAGAGAAGCCTTAGTGAGGGCTGTTAGAGGACCAGCTAGGGTGCTAAAATTGCGTATAAACCATCTGTAAAAGTTAGCGAACCCTAGGAAGCGTTGTAACTGTTTAAGTGAGGATGGACGAGGCCAGTCTAAAACTGCACTCACCTTGGCCGGATCCATGCGCAAAAATTGCCCCTCGTCAACACAAATCCCCAAAAATACACTGTGTCTGTGTGAAACACATTTCTCTGCTTTGACAAAAAGCTGGTGTTGGAGGAGGCGCTGGAGAACCTGACGAACATGCTGTTGGTGTTGTGACATATCCTTGGAAAAAATAAGGATGTTGTCCAGATAAACAAAGACAGACACCCTTATTAAGTCCTGCAGCACGTCATTCACATTCATAAAGGCAGTCTTCCACTCATCCCCCTCCCTAATCCTGATTAAATTATAAGCGTTCCGTAAATCCAGTTTGGAGAACACTTGAGCCCCCTGCAGAGACTCAAAGGCGGTGTCCATGAGGGGAAGGGGGTAGCGGTTTTTGACGGAAAACGTAATTTAAACCACGATAGTCTATGCAGGGACGCTGTCCTCTGTCCTTCTTAGCTACAAAGAAGAAGCCTGCGCCAGCGGGTGAGGTGGAGGGATGTATATGACCCGCGGCTAGTGCTTCCTCAATGTAGCTGTTCATAGACAATGTCTCTGGGCGAGAGAGGGAGAACAGACGCCCCCGAGGTGGAGAGGTACCTGGCAGTAGGTCAATGGTGCAGTCATACGACCTATGGGGAGGCAGTGCTTTAGCTTGGGCTTTACTAAAGACCTCCCCTAGGTCCCAATACATGCTGGGCACCCCTGTCAGGTCGGGACTGGGAAGAGAAGATGAGCCTGCAGACCAAACTGCTAACTTGGGATGTGAGGGAAATGGGCATAATCGGCCGGTGAGCCGAACATTAGGGGAGGCTATATTGCACGGAGCGGGCAAAATGTTTCCTTTTTTGTCAATACACACACCCACTAGGCTATGCGAGGCAAGCTCCACTCATTTAATATATAGTGCAAATTAAGTGTTCAAATTAAGGCATCCAATAATAGATTAACCATTGTCTTACCTTAATTCTGCAAAATGCGATGTTTCGTCTTGGCATCAATGATCTTTTCTGCTTTAACTTTGTCTGTGAGATCACTTTCAACGTGAAGCAGACTCAGAGTTGACTGTCTCTCCTGGTGCATTGTTGTTCTTAGCCAGTTTCGGATGTGATGTGCCTCATTGCTGAGAAAGACCGTTCACAACTTGAATCATGGATCATTTGGATCTCATCATGCTTTGAAAACAATGTACATACAGTAGCTCTAAAAAGTTTCCACGATTTGATGAACTCTGACTCTCATCATGTCCTCTTAGAGAAAGCCCTTGTATGCCAAGATAAAGCAACATACAGCCTCAGGTGATCCGTAGTTATGCCCAGGGGCAGCCAATGCAGCTTCTAAATTACTTTGTTTATATGCCTTGTGATTGGCTACATTATTTAACCTGAGCCTACTGCCTGTACTTGGGATGTTAAATGCCGCCACCTAGCCAATTGACACCTCCTTGGCCGTTGACACCTCGGCTGGCCAGCGGGCTGCAGCACAAGACACACACAATATAGTAGCCTATATAATGCTGCGCTGCAGCCTGCACACATATTATATAAAAATTCCCAGCATAACATTTGATTTGGCCATTTAGGCCTATAGCCTAGCCTAGCCTAGCCTTTATTACCCGCCGCCTATGGAAATGGGAGTAAGGTGGCTAAACCTTCGATGGAGACTGGTGGAGAGCCCTTCTCCAACGAAAGCCTACCTGTCAACCAGCTGGGGTTATTAGTTACCAACCAAGGGTGACCTAACACAATGGGGCACGCTGGTGATGTAACGATAAAAAACTATATTGGTTCCCACTGTCCCCCTGCTACTTGAAGACGCACTAGCGTTGTGCGGTGCGTAATGGTACCTGTACCCAAGGGTCGACCATCCAGAGCCTGGACAGGGACTGGTTCCTTTATTTCCTCTAACGGAACTTCCCACCCCCAGGCCAAGCCCTTGTCCATTAAATTACCCGCTGCCCCCGAGTCCACCAAGGCCTGTGCCTGTTTGAAATAATGCCCCCACCTTATACCGACATCAAAAACATTTCGGGTTTCATTAACCCCAGAGGATATGTCCATACCCGCTAGCACCCCTCCCGATACTAACGGGCTACCCCGTTTCCCGAGGTCCCAGGACATGTGGCATAACGGTGGCCGCTACGTCCGCAATGGAAGCAGCGTCTCTCCTCCAGACGTCGCCACCTCTCAACGCTGGAGAGCTGTGCATTGCAAAAATTTGCCCCATTTTAACTCTGGCTGATGCGTGAAACCCTAATTCATGCTTTTGTCTCATCATGTCTACTACTGTAACGCATTTTTTTCAGGCCTACCTAATTCAAACATCAAAAATCTCCAACTCGTGCTAAATGTGGCTGCGCGGATACTAACTAAAAACTAGAAAATTGTATCACATCACACCAATTTTGGCCGCCTTACACTGGCTTCCTATTCAAGCCAGATCTGACTTTAAAGTGCTACTCCTCACATACAACATTTTAAATGGGCTCACACCGCTCTATCTATCCGATCTCATCTCTCGATACTCGCCTGCTCGTGCTCTGCGCTCACAAAATGCGGGGCTTCTATCGATTCCTATGGTTAAAAATAAATCCGCCGGCCACAGAACCTTTGTCTACCACGCTCCCTACCTGTGGAACAAATTACCTGCAGTCGTCAGGGGCGCCTGCTCTGTCGAAGCTTTTAAATCCCTGCTTAAGACCCATCTTTTCTCTCTCTCCTTCAACCTACCCTGATCTCACCTGGTCGGGGACTGACCCTTAGATTAATTTGTCTAGTTTAGTTAGGATGTCTATTTGCTCCCATGTCTGCTTTTCTGCAGACATGGGAGAACCTTTTTAACCTCTGTCTCTGTCTCAACCGGTCCCATGGAACAGCTTTATACCGCCTTCTGTCTGGCCTGCAGTGCTGAACCTTCTGAGTGGCTTCTCCTGCCCCCCGGGGCGCCTAAATATTAAAGGCAACCAACTTGTGTCTAACCACGCCCAACTTGCGTCTAGCCATGCCCCCGCGGCGACGCGGCAGCAGCAGAGCGGAGCGGCAGCTCCGTAGCGGCAGAGCGGAGCTCGGCCGCGGAGCTCCGTCACGGCAGCATTATATGCCAGTAACCGCCCCTTATTCAGTATCCAGAAATAGCTCAATTGGCAACGCTGCATGGCTGTGGATCCTACGGCTCGTTGCTGGCTAGTTCGATTCCCTTCAATTCTTATTTTTTTTTTTTTTAACGTGCATTCGCATTCTTTCGCCGTTAAGTTTAGGCATAACTTTAAGCATTGTTTCGGAGTTGGTTAAGGTTAGGCATTGTTTCGGAGTTGCTTAAGGTTAGAAGGGTTAAGTTTAGGCGCTGTTAAGGAGCTGGTTAAGGTTAGAGTTTGACTTAGAGAATGGCAATATTTTTTAACGTGCATTCATTTCGCCGGTTAAGTTTAGGCATTGTTTCGGAGTTGGTTAAGGTTAGGCATTGTTTCGGAGTTGCTTAAGGTTAGAAGGGTTAAGTTTAGGCGCTGTTAAGGAGCTGGTTAAGGTTAGAGTTTGACTTAGAGAATGGCAATAGACAGCCTATTTCCGCGCTGCAGCGCGAGGCAATAGACAGCCTATTTCCGCGCTGCCGCTCTCTCGCGCTGCCGTGGTCACATGGGCGTATTGGCCAATCAGAGAAACGCTAAACACAAGTTGGTTGCCTTTAATATTCACGCCCCCGGGGCATACGGCCATGAGCTATTGTCTTGTATCTCATCCTGTATCCATACGCCTGCAGTAGTTCTATCTATTACTCAATTTCACAATTTTCTTATATACTATGATTCTACTGTCACCATGCATGCATATGCTCACTACATGTATTTATTGCTCTATCTCCGCCCACTACAAACACGGGAACTCTCTAACCCCTGTCCCCCCTCCATCTCTCTGAGTGGTTGTCTCGTAGTGCTGTCCAAGGTGGTGGATGTCTTGGGGTCTTGGCCAAGATTGCAGTGACTGTTCTACGTGCACCACTGAGGCCATGGATCAGCTTCTTACCATCTTCTGTCCGTGGTCTGTCAACGTGGTTTAGACGTGGAGTTCATTGCTGGGTTAAGTACTTCTATTCTATTCACATAATATGCTTACTACATATATCTATTCTATTCACATATATGCTTACCACTTGTATCTATTGCTATGTCCGCCCATCACAATCACGGGAACTGTCTAACGCCTGTCCCATCTCCCTGTCTCCCTGTGAGTGGCTGTCTCTGAGTGTTGGACGTCCCGTGATGATGACCGGGAGGATGCGACCCTCTCTGCGCTGCCCCTTTGCCTCAAATAGATCCGCTATCAGCTCTATCTTTAATCTTTCAAAATGTTCAGTTGCTTATCTGTGTCTCACCACACATTTGAGTGCATGCTTACCAACTGCCACAACACGAGAGGGAGTTCCACAAATCATGTGCAACCCAGATTCGGCTCAAACAAGGGACTAAACACGTTTCGCAATTATGCCACATCAATGTGGAACGCCCTACCCACAGCCGTAATTTTTTTTTTTATCCCTACCCACCTTCAAAACCGCTCTCAAAGAGCACCTTCGGGAGGCTGCAATTTGAAACTGGCCCCGTAAATGTCCGAACACCCTCCCACCCCCTCCTAATTTACATTTCCATCCCCCTTGTATATATTTACTGTTAGGATCTCTGTTAACAGTACTGTATATCTGTATGTCATAAATGTCATGGTTAGATTAGTTTAGATGACTAGCTGTGTGTCAGACAGACTGGTCAGCAACACCGGGGCCCTGCAGGGGACAGTCCTCTCTCTCTTCCTCTTCACCGTCTACACCAACGACTTCCACTATCGGTAAGAGTCCTGCCACCTTCAGAAGTTTTCTGATGACTCTGCGATAGTGGGATGTATAAAGGACGGTGACGAGAGGGAATACCGGGAACTGGTAGTGGACTTTGTCACATGGTGCGATAAAAACCACCTGCAGCTAAATGTGGCAAAGTGACCCCCGTTTCCATCAGGGGAGTCGATGTGGACATGGTTGAGGAGTACAAATACCTCGGTGTGCACATCGACAACAAACTGAACGGGTCAAAACATGCAGAGGCACTGTACAAGAAGGGCCAGAGCCGACTCTACTTCCTCAGAACGCTGAGATCCTTCAATGTCTGTACAAGGATGTTGAGGATGTTCTATGAGTCTGTGGTGGCGGGCGCCTTCTTGTACACTGTGACCTGCTGGGGCAGCGGACTGAGAGCAGGGGACACAAACAGGCTGGATAAGCTGGTCAGGAAGGCCAGTAGTGTGATTGGGGTGCACTGTAAGAAAAAAAGCTGCAAGAAAACGGTAATGTCTGGCATCAATGGTTGCCAAATACTTACTGTCAAATTACAGTAAGATCAAATACATTTACAGATTACAACCTTTATTTAATAGTTAATATTTTGATAAAAGGTAATTTACTGTATTTTTATGGCATTTACAATTAAAGTAGAAAAACTAAAGTAATCTGTAAAATAATACAGTGTAGTGCCGGAGGAAAAAGGAATAATCGTAGGCAACGTAATTCTTGTTTAATATACAAAGCAACGTCAGTCAATACAGAACAAGAGCACATGTAATTGCCAGAACAGTAATGATCACCACAGCGAGTGTAACCGCAATAAACGTCCCCTCTGGCCGCGGTGCCAGATCAGTAGTTCCCTCCCACTACACAACACAGTAAGAGGAGAACACAAACCCATAATGTAGTCACTACACCAGCCCCCCCAGTGTTCACCTCAATATACGAAATCCTCACAGCAAGGAGGGCGTATGGCCCGGCCCCTACGATTGTAGGTAAAGTCAGGAGGTGCGGGAGGGGGCGTGACATCGTCCGTCACATCCTCCTGCTGAGCAGTGAGAGATTTGGGGTGCTTTTTCAATGTATGTGATGTATAGATTGGGGGGAGTGACCACAGCTAAAACGGTGCCGGGTCAGAGAGGTCGAAGTGCATGCGGACGGTGGTTCAGTAGAGCAGGGTGATTGTTGTGAGCCACACTGCCAGCGAGAGAATGTTTGTTGACATTCCTCATTAGAACATCTGAGATTAGAGTGTACTGTCTCCCAGAGCAGGAGGGAGAGAGGTTCATCTTAATGCAACAGTGAATGAAACTGCATTTTAATGTGTGAAAGGTTAGCAGTTGTCATGACAACACGTCGCATGACAACCAGAAGGCGGGGCCGTCGTTGCGACGACGAACATCTATGAGTCGAACAGTGTTTCCGGGTGTAAGGCAGACCAGAATCTGACCAAGAGCGAGTAGGACTGAGATCACACGAAGACACTCTCTCCTCTCATTGAGAGGGGGGGGGGGGGGGGGAGAATGCCACATCACCAGTAGCTTCGGCTACCACGAGGATGGTCAGGCTAACGACCAGGCCTGACCACTATTGGACATAACAGCAAAAGGACGATAATCTGAACACACCGAAAGATCATTAGAATAGACTCTTCAAGGACGATACAATTTGATAACATCTGATAACATCTGATTATGAGGTTCTGTTTATAGCAATAAAACAACGCTTCTCCTCATAAGGTATTTCACGGTGTCGAAGTGTCGAATTCTTACGGAGGTGGAGAATTATTATGGTTTATGGATTGCACTAACGGGGGAGATAAGGATCTTATCTGCCAGTATCGGAGACGTCAGGACCATTAAAATGACACAACGCAGAGGAATTGGATGGAGGGCCAAACAGACGAAGACGTGATACTGGCCAGTTTGATCAGGATCTTACAGTTGGTGCCGTGACCCGGATTTGCAAGAGATTAAAACAACGGGAACAGTTGGTTGTTGATGACAGCCGGATTTGCAAGAGATTAAAAACAACGGGAACGGTTGGTTGCCGAGAGATAAGAACAACGGAAAAAGACTTTTTCAATAATGGGGCGACAGTGGACAACAGTCATCAATGTGTGGGAGAATCATGATCGAAGCAAGGCCGGCCAGCCCTGGGAGAGAGCGTCGAGTCGAGCGGTCATGAGGCGGACCAGCGCTGTAGGAGAAACAGCGCTCCGGAGAAAGATGTGAGTTCACTGTGCACACATGGTTGTTTTGATCTTTTAAGCCAAATAAAAACGAACGAAGATAGTGCATCCGTAAATAAGTAGCGACAGAGAAGCCAGCTGTGATAATATGAGCAGAGAGCCATGGTGTTTTGAAAAACCAAGATGGGTTTTATCTACAGGGAATGAAAAACAAACGGGCCGGTGAAGGAAGGCAGTGTTCTAAGGGGTTAATTCCACTTTATCTGGTCTGTAATATAAGGGTTGTTTTCCTCGCAAGAGGCGGGAACGCGGGACTGTGAGTCGGGAGAATCTACCTACGTTTTTCAGACCTACCGTCATTTGGCATTCAGTCTATTTTTGACCTGTTCAGTACTTGCATGTTAGTAGATCATCTATTGTCATGTGACCTGCAGACATCATTATGACCTGTTTGGCCGACGAGACTCTAAGGAAGTTGTTTTGTTGTTAGGCCTTGGAAGGAAGGGCAGCGGCCGTTTGTTGAGAGAGTAGCCATTTGCACCGAGTCAAAATGGCTGCAGAGCCACGAGGGGTTTAGAATCAGGAAGTGACACGTCAACTAAACCACCATAGAGGAGGAGTAGACTTCCGGTTTAGCTGCAATATGTAGCGCACGCATTTGGTAATAGCTCCGCTCCCGTTAACGTTAATTTCGTTTAAAAACCTTATTTGGACAATACCAAAAGAGATTAGACCACATCGTATGTATTGATAAGACCTTCTACTAACTATATCAAAAGACAACATGGTTAAGGATAGGGAAAAGACGGGAAAGAAACAAGAAACGTCAACTCCAGCGGCGCAGATTGAAACACGTTCAAAAAGAAACGTTCAAGGCGACGCTGCTACAGATCCGTTGGCGACAAGCCCCGATGTTACGGACTGTGTCCTTATGTATATATATATGGGAGTAATGTATGTAATCTGTTGTGTATATAGGCATGTTTTGTTTGTTGTTGTCTTGTCTCCCTCTTGTGTCTACATATCCCCAGGTTCCCAGTGGCAGCAGCAGCTGGTCAATCACCCACTCACCCCGGTGCAGCGGCAGCTGAGACTCGTCCCACAATCAACATCCACTCCCTTCATAATACCCTTTGTGTTTCAGTGTTAGTTAGCTCCCTGGTTCGTTTGGTCTGTGTTGGTGGTAACTATGGCTCTAGTGTGTTGGTGCTTTTGTAGGTAGAGCTCTCTGGTTCATTGATGTGGTAAAGTAGAGCTCTTGGTGTCTTTGTACACACTCTTTGTTACACACTCTCTTTTGTGGCTTTTGGTAATAGAGCTGAGGCTCTTAGGGTACATTTGTGTCAGAGCTGGTAAAAGCTTAATTGGAGCTAATTTTGTGTGAGAGCTAATCAAAGCTCTGTGTGAGCTCATTGTGTGTGAGAGCTAGTCAAAGCTCTGTGTGAGCTCATTGTGTGTGAGAGCTGGTCAAAGCTCTAGTTATTTGGGCCATTGGTCTATATAGTATTGTATCTTTTTGTGTTGTTGTACATTTCTGTACTAATCCTTTGTATATTTGTTTGTCACCCAGCCTATGGTGATTGTTTCCTGTTATTAATCTTTTGTTTCGCACACAGGGACATTGAGGGCAGAAAGATACCCTGGGGTCTACATCTGCATCACGTAGGAGAACTACTGTTAAAGACACCAGCTTAGAGTGAGCACCACCTCCTGTACTTTGGGGCGTCCGCGCCTGTAAAGGGGGGGGGCTTTTGTTTCATTTTGATATTATTTGGTGCTCACTGGTAGGTCCTCTTTGCTCTCTGTGTTGCTGATCTCATTTGTGTAAAATAAATATTGTTATTTTACAATCTGTCTATGGTGTTTTGTGTCACTGCATCCTCACCTATCCTGTCTGTGGCCTAGTGTTGCGTCTCCCCACGGGGGCACGTAACATAAATGGGGGCTCGGTAGTTGGGCGACAGACATTTGGTGTTGGTGTGCGGTGGGCATGTTGCTTGGTTTTGGTTTTGTGTGGTAGTTTGTTAGGTGTGTTTTTGGTGTGTGTGTGCACTGGTCTGGGTAGGGATGTCGTCTTTTGGGGTGGAGGAGTTCCTGGGTGATCCCTCGGTTGATCGTTTGGATCAGTGTAGGAGGGAAGACTTGTTTGCCATCGCCTCGCATTTTCAGGTCGCCCTTTCTAAAAGTTTGGCAAAGGCTGACCTGAGAGAAGAGGTGGTGCGCATATTGGTGTGGAACAAGGTGCTCGGTGTCGGTGAGGGAGCGTCTTTTGTTTCTTCCCCTCTAGTCACAGACGAGGAGGGCGAGGAACCTCCGGTGGTAGACCCGGTTAAAGACGGGGTAGAGGATAAGCCTCCCCTTTCGGGTGTCACGTCTCCAGTGCACGGACGTGCAGCATCTTTCCCTAGTGGGAGTGCTGAGGAGGCCAGTCTAAAATTGGGTTTAGCACGGTTGCAGTTCGAGGCGCAGAAGGAGGAGAATAGTCACAGGTTAGCTATTAGAAAAATGGAGCTGGAGGCTGAGGTCTCAACCCGCCAGCTGGACGCTGACAGCCACCGGGTGGACGCCGAGATTAAAATGAAGCAGCTGGAGCTTGAAGCTGCTAAGATTGGGAGTCCTACTCAACCCTCTTCCACGGCGGTGGGGGCTTACGACATGAGTAGACTAATTTCTCTTGTACCTCAATTTCGTGAGGCAGAGGTAGACTCATATTTTAATGCTTTTGAGCGAGTGGCTACATCTTTGAAATGGCCTAAAGAGGTCTGGGCTCTCTTACTGCAATGTAAGTTAACAGGAAAAGCCCAGGAAATTCTGTCTGCCCTCCCTCTGACTGACAGTTTGTCTTATGACATAATTAAGACGGCTGTACTTCGAGCATATGAGTTAGTGCCGGAGGCATATAGGCAAAAGTTCCGAGCTCACAGAAAGTTACCTGGCAGTACTTTTGTGGAGTTCGCTCGGGAGAAAGAATCCCTATTTTTTCGGTGGTGCAGGGCTTGTGATGTAGCTGATTTTGATTCTCTGTCTGAATTAATGTTACTGGAGGAGTTTAAAGGTAGTCTGTCTGACCGTTTGGCTACATATTTAAATGAGCAAAAAGTGGGTACGTTGGCTCAGGCTGCAGTGCTCTCTGACGAGTTTGTGCTGACCCATAGGCAAACGTTTGGTACTCTCCGACATGAGAGTGGGACATTTTATCCCTCTGCTCACACTCCAGCTAGGTCACATGTTAGTCCGCCGCAGATCCGCCGCAGTGGCTATGTTGGACAGACTAGTCCGCCCCGCTCAGTATCTCCCCGCTACAAGGAGGAGCGGGAGTGTTTTTACTGTCATCAAGTGGGCCATGTAATAAGTGATTGTGTTGTTCTGAGACGCAAGGAGCAGTCTCAGACGGATGGACGACCTAAAGCGGTTGGTTTGGTCCAGACAGTGTGTGACATCCCAGGTCCCAGTTACGATCCGTTTATGTCGGACGGGTTGGTCTCGCTCAGTGGCAGTGAGTTGGACCAGCGTCCAGTACGCATACTGCGGGATACTGGGGCAGCACAGTCATTCATCATAGCAGACATGTTACCATTTTGTGATGAGTCATCGACTGGCTCTAGCGTGTTGGTGCAGGGGATCGGCATGGGCTTTGTGTCGGTGCCCCTCCATCAGATACATTTAACCTGCGGGTTGGCAAAGGGGGTGTTCAAGGTGGGCGTGCGCCCATCATTACCAGTGGGAGGTGTCACTTTCCTATTAGGTAATGACATCGCTGGTGGCAGAGTTATGCCATGTGTTTTGGATCACCCTAATGTTTTGTGCCCTGATGTGTTTGCTCCGTTTCTCCCAGATGTGCCAGTGTGTGCGATCACCCGTGCTCCACAACCTGTAGTTGTGACGAGTGACAGGGTGACAATTCGACGGGGAACACTAGCCTCTGACGCACCACGGTTACCCAGGACTTGTGGTAAGCTGGTGGATGCCCAGAGTGGAGACGCTGGGTTGGGCACATGTTCGTTTACTGCTCCTGCTCCAGGGTTAGCTGGAAGCAGGGAGGTGGTCAGTTCGGTGGTGAATAGCATTCGGTCAGTGAGCAGCCCTTTTAGGCTGTTAAGGAAGCAGCTGATGGGAGAGACTCTTCACAACAAACCTCAGGTGAGGGGTTTGTTGTCTTGTGTGTGCAGGCTTGTAAAGTGGCTGCAGGAGGCTAGTGCTGTCTCTGAGGGGGGTCTCTCTGCTGCTCAGCGTATTGTGACGCTGCATTTTGTGCTATGCTGTGTGATCTTTCTCACATTGTATTATGTGTTTTTCTTTGTGAGGAGGAAAAGGGCAGCAGTCTGCCATTGTGCGTTTTAACCTTGGACCATCCCTCTGTTTTTTTTGTGAGGTGCCTTCTCAGACCACGGTCTTAAATCTTTTGATGTTGGTGTTTGGTCTGCTGTACCCCTGGACATTTTGTGTCAACAGCACCCCTGATCATGTCAAATGCTACCAAGAGAGGTATGAAGAGGCGGAAGGTGATGGTCTGTTTGGTTGGTGGCAGTGGTGGATGTTTTGTTTTGTGTTATGATGTGTTCTTTGGGAAAACTGATGGGGTACTTGGGTGTTGTGTTGTCGCCAGCCATGGGCTGACTCTTTATGGGGGGGAGTGTTACGGACTGTGTCCTTATGTATATATATATGGGAGTAATGTATGTAATCTGTTGTGTATATAGGCATGTTTTGTTTGTTGTTGTCTTGTCTCCCTCTTGTGTCTACATATCCCCAGGTTCCCAGTGGCAGCAGCAGCTGGTCAATCACCCACTCACCCCGGTGCAGCGGCAGCTGAGACTCGTCCCACAATCAACATCCACTCCCTTCATAATACTGTTGTGGAAAATGTGTACACGGGGGTGGAGGTAGGAGAGGGGTTAGTCTTGACTAGTTTAATATAGGTCAACTAGCAGGGCTCAAAGACACTAGGGCGACAGTCTGGCTGATGTTCTTAAAACAGCCTCAAGATAGGCAGATGGACATTTCAGTACATCATATCGTGTGCTCTAATCTTGTGTCTTTTCTCTCTTTCATACATACACAGCACACACACACAGACACAGCACACACACACAGACACACAGACACACACATACACAGCACACACACACAGACACAGCACACACACACAGTCACACAGACACACACACACACACACACAGACACACACAGTCGCACAGACATACACACCGACACACACACACACACACACATTCCCTGTGACACAATACACACATACAATACACACACGTCTGTACACAGACGCACACACACACAGACACACACACACATACACACACACACACACACACACACACATCTCACTCTCTCTTCGATGTTCTTAATGTTTTACATCATATCGTGTGTGTACATCATATCTTGTTTATCTCTCTTCGATGTTCTTAATGTTTTTATCTAAATCTATGTTCTTCTTAATGTCTTTATCTCTCTTCATGTTCTTAATGTTTTTATCTCTCTCCGATGTTAAATCTACGTATCATCTTAATGTACGTCATGTCAGATCTGACATGATATGATACGTCATCATATCTGTCATGGGGGGGCAGGACTGAGAGGGGATTTAGGGGACAAGCAGAGGAATTGGGAGGGAGAGTGTTTTTTGTTCAAGCTGTGGTGATCCTCTGCTCGATCCATAGCTTTTGCTGTTAAGAACTTCTTTTCCTAAATAAATTACCTACTTGTTCAAATTGGAACTATCGTCTCCTGCTGTGTTAAACAACCATCAGCCACAACATTTGGTGACCCTTGACCTGTAGACCGCCCTGCCGGGCCCCCTCACATGGCCAGCTCCGGACCTCTCCCGTAGAAATTCTGGCGGTGTCGACAAACAAACACAGGTGAGCATTTTTGCTTTTGATTAGAATATCCGTAAGAGATTCTGAGGGAGGAAAAAGTTGAGCTGACTGTGTGACAAGGGTCTGGATGGACGGCTAAAACGAACACGACTGGTGAGGTGTTTACACTGGGGCGATTCCTCTTTTAACAGGCTATAAGTGCGCCACTAATCAATTTTAATTGCATGTTTTCGACCTCTGGTCAAATTTTTCTCCATCTCTTCAAACCTCTCCCCGACCCCTTTCCCTGATTTCTTTACGACACTCTCCACATACACACATAACTGTGCCTTCTGTCCTCTGTAGATAAGACTCTCAATTTTCAAAACAAAAACCGGTGCCGCTCTGCTGTTATTCAAAACACACTATCACAGCTGGCATTCTCTGTGTCAAACTAATTACGTTTACGGATACACTATTGTTCGTTTTCTTATTGGCTTGTGAGGTTGTTGCTACAGAGAGGCTAGCTGTCCTACACACACACACACACACACACACACAGTCACACATACAATACACACACACACACACACGCACACACACACACAGTCACACACACGTACACACACACAGTCACACACACGCACACACACACAGTCACACACATAAACACACATACACAGTCACACACACACACACACACACACACACAGTCACACATACAATACACACACACACACACACACACACACACACACAGTCACACATACAATACATACACACAGTCACACACACGACACACACACACACAGTCACTACACACAGACACACACACACACACAGACACACACACACCGACACACACACACACACACACATTCCTGTGTCCCGGTAGACAGCGGGTTGTGACGCTAGGGCGGGCCATACTTATTTTTTTTTGGAAAATCAATCGAGTGGGGTGTCTAAAATATGTGTTTTTTTGTGGGGAATTCAAATATGGGATTATTTTTCTAATCGGATAACTCCTACCTACATTGTTTTGGATTTCAAAATGGCCGATTTGACCATTTTTCACCCCTTGGCCATACATGGATGCCAACATGAATCTGAAGGAAATCCTAACATGCAAGGTGTCTAAATGATGTGTTTCTTAATGGGGAATTCAAATATGAGTTCATTTTTGGGATAGGATAACTCTAACCTACATCATTTTGGATTTCAAAATGGCCGATTTTACCATTTTTCACCCCTTGGCCATACATGGATGCCAACATGAATCTGAAGGAAATCCTAACATGCAAGGTGTCTAAATGATGTGTTTCTTAATGGGGAATTCAAATATGAGGTCATTTTTGGGATAGGATAAATATAACCTGCATAATTTTGGATTTCAAAATGGCTGATTTTACCATTTGAACCCATTGGTATTGTATTACAAAATTGCAAAGATAAAAAATATATGGGAAATCATTTATAATGACAAAGCCATCAAATTTATTAACAAGTGAACTGTATATAACTGGATACAACTCCAAAGATCAATAATAATAATACTAACAATAATAAATTGTATTTGTAATGCACACAAACACCTAAGTGCTAAATCTCGATCTCCTGACTTCTTGAACTTTGCCAGGTTCCAATATCTTGATTGGACTCATTCTTGGATGGCAAGATCTCCTACTGTACTGCTTTAGCCACCAACCTACAAACACAAACTTAAAGTCAACGTCAGCCATAAATAGGTGAGCTCTTTCCAGAACTACTCAGCAGAAACCTCTGTAACCATTTTAACAAACGTCTCAATGTATTGAGAAAATCCATGGGGCTCCATCAATCCTCTATCTTCTTAAAACATTGGAAAGGCAGGGGATGGAAAAGAAGGCAGAGAAAAGGAGAAGGGGCAAAGAAGAAAGCTTTGCAGCAGCAGACAAGGTTGCCAGGAAGGATGTTGAGAGCTTCCTTACAGTCCCTGAAGTTGAGCTCATTCCTGAAACTGACCCTGCAGCTTCAGCAAAGCTACGGAAAAATTATGATGAGATTCCAAACATCGCCCTTGCTAGTGTAAGGTATGGCATAGGTCTAAGGCCAACTGCAGCTATAGCAACTGCAGCTCTGATTGATGCAGGACTCATCTTAGAAGATGACACAAGTAAAGTGATTGATAAGAACAAGGTTAATAGAGCACAAGAAAAGTTGATGCAAGAGCTGGGGGAAGAGTTTGAGGAGAAGTGCAGGGAGGAGGGGGGGATCTCCTGTATCCTCTTTGATGGGCGGATTGACATGATCAATGTGATGATGGAAGCTGAGGGCAGTGACCAATCTTTTCCTGCAAAGATCAAGGAAGAACACTATAGTGTTGCTAGTGAGCCTGGCAGCAACTATCTGTTCCACTTTACACCAGAGAAAGCAACTAAAGAGGAGTCCCATGCAGAGAAGATTGCTAAGGTCCTGTTTGCCTGGCTGAAAGAGAGAGGTTCTGATAAGACCTTGTGGGCCATTGGAGGAGACTCGACCAATGTCAACACTGGAGTGAAGGCAGGTGTAATGCGGAAGCTGGAGCTGCACCTGGGGAGAAAGCTGGTCTGGTTGGTGTGCAACCTGCACACTGGTGAACTTCCACTGCGCCGTCTCATTGTTGAAGTTGATGGGGCTACTCTGTCAGACAACAAATTGTCTGGGCCAATAGGACAGCTCCTTGATTCTGTTACAGACTTGGAGATCAATCCTAACTTCACCAGGATCTTTCTTGGCCCTCCGCTGATCAAGCTGCCTGAGAAGATCATTCAAGATCTCTCAACTGATCAACACTATGGCTATAAGCTGGTCTGTGCAATCAGGGATGGAGTGCTTTCTGCAAGGCTGGCTCTGCTGGAGATTGGACCGGTAAACCACAGCCGCTGGCTCACCACAGCAAACAGACTCCTCAGGCTCTGGGTGTCAAAGCATCAACTTAAAGAAAGAACCTGAATAATCTACAATGCATTGTGGAATTCATCATTAGAGTGTATTAATATCCATGTTGGTTCAACATGAAGGTCAAGCACTCCTGGATCGAAGGGCCTAGGCACATCCTGTTTCAGCTGGACTGCCTCAAGTCTCAGAGGAAGGAGGTGCTGGATGTTGTGATGCCAACTGTGAGAAGATCTGCTTGGTATGCCCACAGTGAAGCCATCCTCCAAACACTGCTGTGCTCTGAGGATCAAAAAGAGAGAATTGGGGGGGTGGAGAGAATCCTGGCCATCAGGGGAGAGGGGGATCCAGACACTCAGCTGGGAGACTCCTGTGTCAGGATCAGAAGA
Organism: Notolepis coatsorum; assembly: GCF_963971535.1. Classification (NCBI taxonomy): domain Eukaryota; kingdom Metazoa; phylum Chordata; class Actinopteri; order Aulopiformes; family Paralepididae; genus Notolepis; species Notolepis coatsorum. Next base: position 115,984,806 of record NC_140170.1, read on the forward strand.
ACACCTAACATCAATAGTGACGCTTCCAGCATTGGTGGCTTAATCAGCTGGTCAGAAGATTTGTCAGAGCCACCTCTCACCTGCTCCCTAAGCACCTCCGAGGTGAATAACTTAATCAACACCCCCATGGAGGTTCTCGACTGGCCTTGCCACACACAAAGCATCGAGAGGGTTGTTAAAGTGGTGACTGAGGCCTCTGCTAAGTACTTTTCACAAGAAAAAAGGGATGGAGGGATCAGGGCTCAGGAGACCAGCAGGAGGCTGATGTCCAAGAATGAATCCAAGCAGGACTTGTGCAACCTGATCAAATTTAAGAAGATAGAGGATTGATGGAGCCCCATGGATTTTCTCAATACATTGAGACGTTTGTTAAAATGGTTACAGAGGTTTCTGCTGAGTAGTTCTGGAAAGAGCTCACCTATTTATGGCTGACGTTGACTTTAAGTTTGTGTTTGTAGGTTGGTGGCTAAAGCAGTACAGTAGGAGATCTTGCCATCCAAGAATGAGTCCAATCAAGATATTGGAACCTGGCAAAGTTCAAGAAGTCAGGAGATCGAGATTTAGCACTTAGGTGTTTGTGTGCATTACAAATACAATTTATTATTGTTAGTATTATTATTATTGATCTTTGGAGTTGTATCCAGTTATATACAGTTCACTTGTTAATAAATTTGATGGCTTTGTCATTATAAATGATTTCCCATATATTTTTTATCTTTGCAATTTTGTAATACAATACCAATGGGTTCAAATGGTAAAATCAGCCATTTTGAAATCCAAAATTATGCAGGTTATATTTATCCTATCCCAAAAATGACCTCATATTTGAATTCCCCATTAAGAAACACATCATTTAGACACCTTGCATGTTAGGATTTCCTTCAGATTCATGTTGGCATCCATGTATGGCCAAGGGGTGAAAAATGGTAAAATCGGCCATTTTGAAATCCAAAATGATGTAGGATAGAGTTATCCTATCCCAAAAATGAACTCATATTTGAATTCCCCATTAAGAACCACATCATTTAGACACCTTGCATGTTAGGATTTCCTTCAGATTCATGTTGGCATCCATGTATGGCCAAGGGGTGAAAAATGGTCAAATCGGCCATTTTGAAATCCAAAACAATGTAGGTAGGAGTTATCCGATTAGAAAAATAATCTCATATTTGAATTCCCCACAAAAAAACACGTATTTTAGACACCCCACTCGATTGATTTTCCAAAAAAAAAAAAGTATGGCCCGCCCTATTGTGACGCACACACACACCGACACACACACACACACACACACATTCCGGTGTCCCGGTAGACAGCGGGTTGTGACGCACACACACACAGTACACACACACACACACAATCACACACAAACACACACACACACCGACACACACACAGAAACACACACACACACAGTCACTACACACAGACACACACACACAATACACACATACAATACACACACGTCTGTACACAGACGCACACACACACAGACACACACACACATACACACACACACACACACAAACACACACACACACACACACATCTCACTAAATCTTTATCTCTCTCTCTCTCTCTTTCTTTCGTACATGTATAGAAGATAACTCATTCTGGGCGTAGAGCCAGCTAGCCAAGAGAGATAGCTCTCTCTCTCTCTCTCTCTCTCACTCTCTCTCTCTCTCTCTCTCTCTCTCTCTCTCTCTCTCTCTCTCTCTCTCTCTCTCTCTCTCTCTCTCTCTCTCTCTCTCTCTCTCTCTCTCTCTCTCTCTCTCTCTCTCTCTCTCTCTCTCTCTCTCTCTCTCTCTCTCTCTCTCTCTCTCTCCTGGGTTTGCTGACCCCTGTTGGTGGGCCAAGGTGTAGCATACAGACTCATCACATCTCTTTCTCTCTTGGGTTTGCTGACCCCTGGTGGTAGAAAACACACACACACACAACCACACACACACACATACACAGTCACACACACACACACAGTCACACATACAATACACACACACACACACACACACACACACACACAGTCACACATACAATACACACACACAGTCACACACACGACACACACACACACAGTCACTACACACAGACACACACACACACACACACACACACACACACAGTCACACACACACACAGACACACACACACACACACACACACACACAGACACACACACACACACACACATTCCTGTGTCCCGGTAGACAGCGGGTTGTGACACACACACACACCGACACACACACACACACACACACATTCCTGTGTCCCGGTAGACAGCGGGTTGTGACACACACACACACAGTACGCACACACACACAGTCACACACACACACACACACACAGTCACACACACACACACACACACACAGAAAAGACACACACACACACACACACAGACACACACACACCGACACACACACACACACACACACATTCCTGTGTCCCGGTAGACAGCGGGTTGTGACGCACACACACACAGTCACACACACACAGTCACACACACACACACACACAATCACACACAAACACACACACACACCGACATACACACATACACACACACACACACACAGACACACACACCGACATACACACACACACACACACACACACACACAGTCACACACAGACACACACACACCGAGTTGTAGTAGCGTTGTAGTGGTAGATCTAGGTTAACTGTGTCCTGGGGTAGATCTAGGTTAACTGTGTCCTGGGGTAGATTTAGGTTAACTGTGTCCTGAGTAGAGTAGTAGTAGATCTAGGTTAACTGTGTCCTGGAGTAGAGTAGTAGTAGATCTAGGTTAACTGTGTCCTGGAGTAGAGTAGTAGTAGATCTAGGTTAACTGTGTCCTGGAGTGGTAGTTGTAGAGTAGTAGTAGTTGAAGTACAACCACACACACACATACACAACACAATAAACACACATACACACTAAACAACGATGCATACAGCAGAGGACATACTGTTAGACCGGAACCCGCTCATAAAGAACCTAATTCTTAAGGTTGGTGTCCGGTGGCAGAGGCGTACAAAGGCCGGGGACACAAAATGGCCTTCCGGAGGTACTTTTGATCTCGACGTATGCGAAGAGATGAATGTAATGATTCGTAACCACAAGCCAGGCGACAGCAGCAAAAAGAGGTTGAAAAAGAGGACAGAAGAGTTGGGGGTAATGAAGCTCTACGCCCAGAAGGGGAGAGCATACAGGCAGGAAGCTTTAGCGCTAAATCAGAGAGAGACGGATATAGGGAAACCAACATCCCCACCTTATGTCACGCAATTGCCGGTGGGCACGGTGACAATAAGAGGAGAATATGAGGAGACGGAATTAGGGACCCCCGCTAGGTCAGAAACCCCCGCTAGGTCAGAAACCTCCGCTAGATCAGAGACCTCCCTTAGGCGAGATACCCCCCCCAAACTGACCCCGCAGGATCTCTATCCGAAAGTCCTGGCGGCATATGGCGAGACAGTACGTCGGAAGTTGTATGATGCAGAGGAAGAGGAGGTAGAGAACCTGGGCAGGCAGAGGGAGGGAGTCGGGAGGAAGATAGAGGAAGAGGCCCGTCAAAATATGGCACAGCAGACATCAGGGAAACACGGGGCGTGTGGCCACACCAAACTGTTGACTGATGAGGAAGATGAGAACGACACGAAACCAGCACAGGAGAAAGGAAACATTACAGGAACCCTGACTTTCGCCCCTACATTCCTGGGAAGTGTGACAAGTACAGGCCAGTTTCCCCTGCTAATAAAGGGGAACGATATCTTTCACATGCCATGGTCACCTCTAGACATCGATGGCATAATAGCAAGACTACCGGACCTTTCAGAAGGAGCCTCCAGGTGGATCACGCAGTTTGAGGAAAATACGTCATCTTTTCTGCTAGCAGTGGGTGACGTCAAATCCCTGTTGACGCGCTTGCTAGGAATTGGTGCCTGCCGGGACATCATGGGTGATACATCGATGCGAGTGGCATGCGACACGCAGGCCCATGATGGAGACATATTCAACGCGCATAGAGCGGCGTTGTGGTACAAACTCAGGAATCAATATCCATCACGTATTAATCCGGCAAAACTGGCGGGCAACCCCATAATGGAGACGGAAGGGCCTGGCACCTATGTGAACAAAATACTGAAGGAGTGGAGAGGTGAGCTAGGACACAACCCAGAAATAGACCCGTTGCAGAGGGCGATGTTTAGAGAAAGTGTGATGAGAGGGCTTCCAGAGGTGGTTAAGAATAGACTGGAAGACGTGGTGGGGTTAATGGACATGACTTATCCTTTGTTCTGTGCACATGTAACACATAGTGTGGAGAAGCAAAGGGCTCAGGAGCAGAAAGTCAGGGATCAGGATAGAAATGACTCAAGGAAGTTAACTCAGCAACAACTGCAGCCCCAAAGGAGGTTGCAGGCAGTAATGGTGTCATCTGCTACCTCTCCACCCATGCAGGACCAGGGACCCCCGCCTGCACCTCAGGTAGTGAGAAGCTATGGCTATAGTTCACAGAACCAGGCGTCCAGGCGGCAGGCAGGGAATGGGCAATCAGGCCCACGGTTTACACAGGGACCGGGGAACGAACAACAGTTTCCCCGTTTCCACTGTTGGAACTGCGGCATGCAGGGACACAGGGAAATGAGATGTAGGCAACCATACCGTCCCGGCTCGGAGTATGGAAGACCCGTGCGCCAGGGGGAGTCACAAGGGCCCCACGACCAGGGGGAGACAGGAGGGCCCCGAAACCAGGGGGGTAATCACTAGGGGTGCCCAGAGAATGCGACGGGGGGAAATCAAATGATTGTGGTTTCCAAGGGAGCTGAGCAAGAACCTATTCTGCAGGTCCTAGTGGAGGGCAAATTAACAGAGATGATGGCAGACACTGGAGCAGGTTTTTCCTGCATAAAGCAAAAATACGCCGCTCACTTACCCCAGTCTGGACAGTATGTTCGGACGGTCGGATTCTCGGGAAAAACACAATTAATACCCACATCAGATCCAATCTCTATGACGTATAACAACAAGACCATAACAATACCTGTATTAATTTCGGACAGCACCCCGCGCAATCTCTTGGGACGAGATGCAATGTGTAAACTAGGCTGTAAAATCCTATGTACGCCTGAGGGGATTCAAATTGAACAAGACGTGTACCAAATGATGCTACAAGGGACGGGGGAGAAAGAGGCCACTGTGTTCTGGCTGGGCAACATAGATGCAGAGCTGCAAAGGGTCTGTGACCCCTGGGAGCCATTTCTGAAAACCCAACTGCCTCAGTCTAGACAAACAAACATGGAGGCACATTGCACACTACAATATTTGACGAATAGTGACCTAGTTAGGAACAAGGCATGGTTGCAGGGACAGCCCGAGCAGGTGCAGATTGACTCATCTACGATAATTGTAGGGAGACAGGGCGCGGCGTTGAGGGTTAACACGGGTAAGTATCTACGGGAACAACATAGACTAAGAGACGCCGCCCCACACATCACTCTGAGAATAAATCCTGGTTACGAATCCGAACATCTAGGTTCAATGATACAGGAATCCGAGACTCAAAGGTGGGTCTCCACGGAATCTCCGCTAATTTGGAACAGCGCAGATGGGAGTTTCATAAAAATAATGATTTCCTTTTCAGTTTTGGCAAAACCGCAAGTAATCAGATTACCAGGAGACCCTTGCGTTATTCCAGAGGCGGATGCTTTGCTGGAACAGGACATGTTGGCGCGCACCCCGGAACGGTTGTGGTCAAAACACGACACAGATGTGGGTCTAATATTGTCGGCACAGCCAGTGAAGGTCAGGTTAAAGAAGGGTTGTAGACCACCCTTTATCAGACAGTATACAATGAAGCCAGAGTCGGAGGAAGCTATATCACATCAGATTGAGGGACTGTTAAAGGGGGGAGTGCTCGTCCCTTTCAAATCCAGATGTAATACACCTATCCACCCAGTGCTAAAGGCGGACAGGGCTAGGTACAGACTGGTACACGATTTGAGGGCGGTGAACGACGTGGTGTCTGGACCAGAGGCGGAAGTCGCTAATCCACACACCCTCCTGACAAACATCCCGAGTAGCTGGCAGTACTATACGGTCATTGATCTCACGCAGGCATTCTTCAGTGTTCCATTGGAAAAAGAGTCTCAGTATCTGTTTGCTTTTACCCACAGGGGGAAACAATACTCTTACACCCGGTTGCCACAAGGGTTCGCGCACTCGCCGCATTACTTCTCGAAGGCGCTCAAGGAAGACTTGCAAGGAGTGTGCGACACACTACTCAGCACGGTTTTACTGTATGCAGATGACATTCTAATCTGCTCGGATACACGTCAGCAGTGCCATGAGGACTCCATCAAAGTTTTGAGTGGATTAGCCGTGGGAGGCCACAAGGCATCCCGGTCAAAACTGCAGTACTGCCAGCCAAAAGTTGAGTACTTGTCTCGCGTCATTCAAAAGGGCATAAAAAACATCTCACCCACGCAACTCGAAGCTGTATCCAAGGCACCTAGGCCATTGACGGTCCGACAGATGATGACGTTTTTAGGGATGACTGGGTACAGCTCTGAGTGGGTGGAGGACTATACGATAGCGACAGCGCCGTTGAGGATGATGATAAAAGAGGCGGGTACAGACAAGCTTCGCGCTCCCTTGACATGGACCGAGGAGGGGGAGGACGCGTTCATAAACATTAAGCGTCTGTTGTTACAGGCCCCTGCCCTGGCGCTGCCGGATTATGAGAAGTGTTTCCACCTATTCGTCTCACATAGAGCGCAGCATTCGACAGCTGTCCTGACTCAAACACAGGGGGGGAGTGGGAAAAAACAACCGATAGCATATTACTCTAGAGCTCTTTCGCCGGTGGAGCAGGGTCTGCCACCTTGTTATCAGGCCCTGGCCGCAGCACATTTGATGTATGAGAAGGCAACGGCCGTGACAATGGGATATGACATTTGCATTTGGACACATCACAAATTGGCAAACTTGATTGAAAGAGGCAAATTTGTTCTGACCAGCCAACGGCAACAGGCTTACATGAGGCTCCTGCAGTACTCGGACGTTACGATAAAAACATGCCACGGCAGTAACCCGGCGGATCTGGTACCACTCCTGAGCGAGGGTCAACCGCATGAGTGTGAGGTGGAGGTACAGGCTTTCGTGAAACTCCGTCCTGATTTGGGAGTCGACCCGCTCGCGATAGCAGAACTCTCACTTTTTGTGGATGGGTCCTGCTATCGGGAGGGGGAAAATTTAAGGTCAGGATACGCCGTCGTACAGTGCAAACCTAACGGAGAAACACTAACAAGAAAGGCCGGACAATGCATGCAACCATGTTCGGCCCAGCTTGCAGAACTAATAGCACTAACAGAAGCATGCATAATAGCTAAAGATCGCACGGTTAACATCTTTACAGACTCTGCGTATGCGCATGGCGTATGCCACCTATTCGCGGCCATTTGGAAGGCAAGAGGCTTTAAGAAATCGGACGGCTCACCGATCCTTCACCACAAGCAGGTTGTGGCGCTTATTCAGGCTGTAAAGTTGCCCAAAAGCATTGCTATCGTAAAGTGCCAGGCACACAGAAAAGACCTGTCCTTTGTGACGACGGGAAACAACGCGGCGGACGAGGCCGCGAAGGCGGCGGCTGCGGTGCCGTCCACGGCTGTTCTGATGTTTGCGGCCGAACTGACGACTGAGGTAACTGAGGATAATTTGAGTGATCTTCAGGACTCAGCCACGCAGGCCGAGAAACAGTCGTGGACGGAGAGGGGGGCTGTAAGGGGGGCAGATGGTCTGTGGAGGAGTCATAACGGTTTGATAGTCGCCTCCATCGATCTTCTGTCCTTAGTGATACCTGAGGCTCATGGTGTTGATCACTGTGGAAGAGCAGAGACCCTGAAACGAATCACGAAAATGGGATTTTGGTCCCCAAAGCTTCAGGCACAAATTGACGTTACACTAGCCAGGTGTTTAACATGCTTACAGGGCAATGTGCGCAAAGGAGTACCGACAGTGGCGGCTTACACACCCCTCCCTGAGGGACCATTCAGACATCTGATTATGGACTATACAGACATGATAACGCCAGTGCAGGGCAAACGATACCTCCTGGTAGTAGAGGACTGCTTTAGTCGCTGGATTGAGGCCATTCCATCTAAACACAAGAACGCGGACACAGTGATCAAGTTCCTGTGTCGCGAGGTCATTCCGAGATTTGGAATTCCCACGATATTACAAAGCGATAATGGCCGCGAGTTCATCGACAAGGTGGTTAAAGGGCTGATGCAGAAATTAGGTATAAGACAGCGCCTTTCCTGTGTCTATAGTCCCGGGTCGCAGGGGAAGGTGGAAAGGGCCAATCTGGTCATTAAAAACAAACTGTTGAAAATCTGTATGCAAACTAAGCTTAACTGGATTGATGCTTTGCCACTTGCTCTGATGGCTATTAGAAGCAGCGTAAACCGCCAAACACAGCTAACACCGCATGAAATGCTTACAGGCCGCAGCATGCCAGCACCGCCATTTAGACACCTGGCTAGGGGCCCGGCATTAGATATTTTTGAGCAAGATCTGAAAAAATATCTTCAGCAAGTGACTAAAATACATGAAGCTGTGTTTCGACAGGAGCAGAGAAAGGAGAGAAAGGGGGTGAAGGAGGCGGAGAAGGAAGCCACCAAACCGAGACTGATCCCTGGGGACCTGGTCTTCGTAAAGGTCCACAAGAGAAAGTGGTCATCACCCCGGAGAGAGGGCCCGTACGAGGTGATCCGATCGACTGGAACGGCAGTCCAAGTCAAAGGATCAGCGACCTGGTTCCACTTCAATCACTGCATAAAGGCCAGCGGCGATCTCTTGGGGGATACAATCGATCGCAGTTATGCAGAACCCGACATGGAGGGTCCGAGACGGCAACTGGAAGGTGCAGTGCCTGCTGATGCTCCCGCAGATGTTGGCAGCAGTGTGCGGACGGTCGGCCGGGCACAACGACGTCATTGAGAACCGTCACGGTCGACCCGTCCTTGAGGATGACGGGTTTGAGTGGGTAGGAGTCCCACGGGGTCCCGCTCAGGCTCAAGTACCAGCAGGCTTTCATGACCAGGCTCAGAATCAGGCGCCCCCTCTTCCCTCCATCGAGGAAGGGGGGGAGAAGATAAGACTACAACCAAAAGGGGTGTTTCCCGTAGGACCGCAAGGGCATGTTTTTGATTTTGACCATTCCCCCGTTACAGGCGGGGATACTTACCATTATACTAACGAGGATCGGGTTGTGGGGGTAGATAGGAGGGTTGAGCCTGTCCCGAACCAATCACAGGGGACAGGGGTGAGGGGAAAAAGGGAGGTCAAGGACACTGAGTCGGAAGAGGTGGGGGGACAGGATATGTTCCAGAGGACAGCCGGAACGTTGAGGGACTCAGTGGGCTCACTCTGGGCCAGGTTGAGGGGTTTGCTTCCTTCCGGGGAACAAGATGGGGGCGACTATGACTATGACGAGGAAGACCCGGAGGCTGACCCGATGTATAGGGCGGCTTTAGGGAATGAGTGGTTTAAGTGGGTCCAGTACACGAGCGCGCAGAATCAGATAGAGGATTGTTATGTCTGCTCCAAGGCACGTCCGGATAGGCTGCTGGTGAAGGGCACGAAGTTCAGTTGGGCTCAGTGTGACAGGGACGCAGAGGCATGGGAGGGGCCCCATAATAGTCGCCCTTGGTGCGAGGCAGAGTGTTTGGGGTTTCTCGGCTCTAGTCGTTTTAAGGCGGCAGGAAACGTCACGGATTTCAAGGATGTCACTATGCGGGAACGTTGTAGGAAATTGGATGTACGTGTGCAGGGGGTAGCGACGGGGTTGCCAATACCCAGAGGTGTCAAACTATGGCTGACCAAGGATTTCGAGTGCTTGCAAAAGGAGGGGACCCGGGATGTAGGGGAGGTGGCAGAGGGGCGGTGCACTACTATTTGGAGCATCACGACTAACTGCACGAAAGAAGGAAAGTGTGGACACGGGGTCGTGTTAAAGGGAGTGGATACCAACCCACGGCCTGTAGCTTGCCCTTTTCATGTCCAGGATATGGCACTGGCGGACCAATACTGGCTCTGCGGCGGTAGGAGGTTGAGGAATACACTTCCTTTAGATTGGTCAGGTAGATGTGCCCGGGTTCAGGCGATCATGCCAATGGTGGTCCTACCATTATCAGTGACGGAAGGACCTTCTGAGTCTCCTATCTCTCGAACGAAGCGTAGCTACAAGGCAGACCCAAGGGTGTATCTGGACAGCATAGGACAGCCAAGGGGCATTCCAGCCGAGTTCATGGCTAAGAATGAGATTGCGGCAGGGTTTGAGTCTATTCTGCCATGGATATCGGTCAATAAGAACACCGGGTGGATCAACTATTTGTTTTACAATCAGCAGCGGTATCTCAACTACACCGAGGAGGATGCAATGGGGGACCAGATGCACGCGACCAGTACGGTGGCGTGGCAGAATAGACAGGCTCTGAACTGGTTAATGGCGGAGAAGGGTGGAGTCTGTTCCATGTTTGGACAGTACTGCTGCACATTCATTCCGACGAATGTGGGGCCAGGGGGAAAGTTCTCCGAGGCCATGGCTAAGCTGAAGGATTTGAGGGAGGAGTTGAGGGGGAATTCTGGCCGGAATGAAGAATGGTGGGGGAGTGGGGTGTTGGAAAGATTGGGACAGTGGGGAAGCATAGTGATGCAGACGGGGATATCCATTGGGGTGGCAGGGTTGATATTGGTTCTCCTTTTCTGTTGTGGTATGCCTCTCTTGGGTAGGCTGGTAACTTCACACGTAACGAGCCAAATGCTGATGGTGGGACAGAAAGAGATTGAGCCACAAATCGGGCCATGTCCTCAGCTTTATGCTGCCTTAGAGGGAGACGAGGGGATAGAGGATTAGGGGTATGGTGAGGTAGGGACATTTTCTTTTTGTTGGTTCTTTCCTTTAAGAGTGACGGGGGATGGTCTGAGTGCAGTTTTGTTGGTTTATTCCTTTAACTAGGAGTTTTAGTCTGATTTTCTAATGATCCTTCGGCATAGAGATTGCAACCATTGAAAATCATTGCATTATTTTTTATTTTTTTATAATTTTTTGTTTATTTTACTCATGGTCCTGGCCAAACCGGAATGGGAAGGGGCATCGGCAGAGTGTCGGTTCTGAGCCTGAGGAAGCATTGAGAAGAAGTGTTCTGGGGATCGGTTCTGGGGACTGGAGGGACAAAGGGGGGGGCTAACGCAGTGGGCAAGATGGGCACCTCCCGTCGAAGATGGGGGGACACGTGGTGAGGTCGGTACCAGCGCCTCCCGTCCAGGTATGGGGACACGCTTCTACGGGGACTGGAGGTGTGGCGTGGTGGTTGCTGTATTGGCAAAATGTGACTTTTGGCAATACGGTGAGGAGACTATGGCGTGGGCATGGAAGGGGGGCTGAGCGATGGACACTGGGACTCAATGTTATGGAAGAGACAATGTCATTTTTTTTTGGGAGGGATGTTCTATGTTTAGTTCTGACGGTCAACTTCTCCTTTCCCTGATGAGAGTCGCGGTTTCCGGCCGGAACTGTGGCTCATTTGGTAAGCGGTGGAGGTTGGGGGGATTTGTCTGTCAGGTTAGGATTATAAATTGGGGTATTTTGTTGATTAGGGAGGGGGTAGGCTCCCCGAACCTCTAGTCAACAACAGGCGGCAGTGGGCTCGCAAGAGTCTGGGCGCACGTTAAACACATACCTATAGTGCTGGGGAGAAACTGAAGGCCCTCGTGCGTAACGAGGTATGAAATAACATACCACTGTGGTACCGTCTAGTCGGCCCAGGAAACGTCGCACGTAAGTTGGTGTGGGCACTGGGTGGTACGTGGGCGACAGTCCACACCTAGGAGCAGGGCGGTGCACCGGAAGGGGCACAGCTCCTGCCGTGAACAGGCAAGGCTGGCGAAAACGGTCAATATTTCCATGCCCAGAGCAAGTGGGGTGGGGACAAGACCGTCGGTTTCTAAACTGAGTGGCTGATAGGTACTACGGACAGTCAGCCGCTTGGGGTCCTGACTTGATGACGGACTATGAGGTCGCTATCGACTGGGTCGCCAGCCGGTCAGGAGAGCGTTATGACCCCTGTTTATAGTCACAGACACGCGGGATGTGGGACCGTGAGTGACTGGACAACAGTGGCATGAATGCACCTGGCTCAATGTACAGTCAGGCCACAGTAACCTTACTAACCGATACAGGGTTAGTAGGCGAGTTGTGCTTCTGTGATCAGCAGGTTTGAAAAGAACCACTGGGAAGCAGAAGGATAAGGGGTGTCAATTCAGAGGAATCTGGATTGTCTCTCCTAAGGTTGGAAAGGGACCCAGCCTTAAACTGCACCTGAAGGTAAAATAAGGGGACTGCTTCCGTTCATGAGAGGAGACCTTACCGCCGGAAGTGGAGACCTGCATCTCTGTTGGGGGAGAGGGGCCGACGTCGGACAAGGCAGTCCTGAGAAAGGAGCTGGTTGTTGCGTCGTAGCGGACTGCCTAAACCTTACGGGGAGAGGTGCATCTAAGTAGGGGAAGGAGTGCATCCGAACGGGAGGAGGGTACTCTTAACTGGAAGGAGGTTAAAAGGGTCAAAGCGAAGAACGGTAGTCAGCCTTTGTTGGTCCGTTAGGGGTCCAGTGAATGAAGTAAGGTTTCTGGTTTAGATTAGGCATTTAAACTTTTATTATATAATTGTGGTTTCTCGTTTAGTTAGACGTTCACATTTTCTTGGTTATATGATTTGGGTGGGACTAGGGATAGCCCCAAATGGGGGAATGTTGTGGAAAATGTGTACACGGGGGTGGAGGTAGGAGAGGGGTTAGTCTTGACTAGTTTAATATAGGTCAACTAGCAGGGCTCAAAGACACTAGGGCGACAGTCTGGCTGATGTTCTTAAAACAGCCTCAAGATAGGCAGATGGACATTTCAGTACATCATATCGTGTGCTCTAATCTTGTGTCTTTTCTCTCTTTCATACATACACAGCACACACACACAGACACAGCACACACACACAGACACACAGACACACACATACACAGCACACACACACAGACACAGCACACACACACAGTCACACAGACACACACACACACACACACAGACACACACAGTCGCACAGACATACACACCGACACACACACACACACACACATTCCCTGTGACACAATACACACATACAATACACACACGTCTGTACACAGACGCACACACACACAGACACACACACACATACACACACACACACACACACACACACACACACATCTCACTCTCTCTTCGATGTTCTTAATGTTTTACATCATATCGTGTGTGTACATCATATCTTGTTTATCTCTCTTCGATGTTCTTAATGTTTTTATCTAAATCTATGTTCTTCTTAATGTCTTTATCTCTCTTCATGTTCTTAATGTTTTTATCTCTCTCCGATGTTAAATCTACGTATCATCTTAATGTACGTCATGTCAGATCTGACATGATATGATACGTCATCATATCTGTCATGGGGGGGCAGGACTGAGAGGGGATTTAGGGGACAAGCAGAGGAATTGGGAGTGAGAGTGTTTTTTGTTCAAGCTGTGGTGATCCTCTGCTCGATCCATAGCTTTTGCTGTTAAGAACTTCTTTTCCTAAATAAATTACCTACTTGTTAAAATTGGAACTATCGTCTCCTGCTGTGTTAAACAACCATCAGCCACAACAATACCCTTTGTGTTTCAGTGTTAGTTAGCTCCCTGGTTCGTTTGGTCTGTGTTGGTGGTAACTATGGCTCTAGTGTGTTGGTGCTTTTGTAGGTAGAGCTCTCTGGTTCATTGATGTGGTAAAGTAGAGCTCTTGGTGTCTTAGTACACACTCTTTGTTACACACTCTCTTTTGTGGCTTTTGGTAATAGAGCTGAGGCTCTTAGGGTACATTTGTGTCAGAGCTGGTAAAAGCTTAATTGGAGCTAATTTTGTGTGAGAGCTAATCAAAGCTCTGTGTGAGCTCATTGTGTGTGAGAGCTAGTCAAAGCTCTGTGTGAGCTCATTGTGTGTGAGAGCTGGTCAAAGCTCTAGTTATTTGGGCCATTGGTCTATATAGTATTGTATCTTTTTGTGTTGTTGTACATTTCTGTACTAATCCTTTGTATATTTGTTTGTCACCCAGCCTATGGTGATTGTTTCCTGTTATTAATCTTTTGTTTCGCACACAGGGACATTGAGGGCAGAAAGATACCCTGGGGTCTACATCTGCATCACGTAGGAGAACTACTGTTAAAGACACCAGCTTAGAGTGAGCACCACCTCCTGTACTTTGGGGCGTCCGCGCCTGTAAAGGGGGGGGGGCTTTTGTTTCATTTTGATATTATTTGGTGCTCACTGGTAGGTCCTCTTTGCTCTCTGTGTTGCTGATCTCATTTGTGTAAAATAAATATTGTTATTTTACAATCTGTCTATGGTGTTTTGTGTCACTGCATCCATTCCTCACCTATCCTGTCTGTGGCCTAGTGTTGCGTCTCCCCACGGGGGCACGTAACACCCGACGAGGGGAATATAGAGGAGATTACACCGGGACCATCGACTATTGGCCCCGACAGGGAGACAATAGTTGTCAACATAACAGGAGCGAAAGGAACAAGCTCCGTGAGAGATAAAGCAGTTGATTTTGAGAAGATAATAGCAGACAAATCCATCGGTACCGTCACTGCACCCATACCACCAACTGACACAAGCAGTACAATTACACCACCCGACGTCAACTCATTGACTACCCTGATGAAAGAACAGATGGTCGCTTTCAAATTACACATCGAGGAACTCAAAGATGAATTCAAAGCACACGTCGATGCTAAACTCGAAGAGGTTATGAGAGCGGTCGCTGTACAGTCCGAGCGAATCACGACAGTGGAGAATACGGTGACAGATATTACACGGGCAGTCAAAGTGAACGAGAACACCATCAGCATTGGCATGACAGAGGTGACAAAAGAGATAGAAAGGGTGGAAGAGGCATGCCGGAGGAAAATACAAGAAGTTAAAGATGAAGCGATGGAGAGGCTACTCGAAACCCAACGCTACCACAGGCGAAATAACATCCGCATTGTAGGACTTGATGAAGCAGTCAATTGCGCAGACGACAACTTTCCAACAGTGCTATCAGTGATTTTGGGTAACAACTTTCTAAACACAGTGCCGAAAGTGGACCAAGCTTACAGAATCGGTTCTCGGGAGCAAAGAAGCAACGGGCCAAGAGTCATCATTGTTACTCTGCGGAAGACGGCAATAAGAGATGACATCATCAAAATTGCTCGCATCCAACGGGGGAAGCTGAAACATGGTGAACACTCAATATTTATCTATGAGGATCTAAGCAAAGAGGCCATCGTTCGACGTCTACCCTACAAGGAGGTGATGCAGAAATTGTTCATGTCTGGCCTCAGACCAAGGCTAACATACCCGGCGCTGTTATCGATCGTGGGCAGGGACAGCCGTAGGATTGGATTACACACACCTAAAGAAGCTGAGGAATACTGGAATCGACATGGAGCAGAACCCCCAAGGCAGAACGAAACACTGTCTGAAAACAGATAAGCCGTTTCATCTCTCTCTTTCTCTGTGTATATCAGTATTAGAATGACTTTATTTGTGTTCATCAAAAGTAGCAGATGATATGCAGGCCGTCTACACCAATGCGTATTGTGTATAATACGATTCGTAATGCATTATATTTTCAGACCTCTGGTCTCCGTGGGGACAAGAACATATCATTGACAATAAGAACAATCTGGAAGATTCTGGGCTTATCGCTCGACTGCTCTGGGTCACTTAGATCATTCTGGAACACAACAACAGTCTATTAGTACTAGTGTATTCTACAACCTTCTAGAATATAATGCACCATAACAACGAAGGCTTGCAACTCTAACATTAACATCCGGTGTGTATAAACATAGCATATGATCAATTGACTGAAGTTTAATCAGGCCTTAATAAAACTTAAAAAAAATCAACCACACCTAAACGTATGAGCACAACAAGGTTATTCTAACAATTTAAGTAATCACTCCACTGATGAAGAGATTGGCACATTGTAGCTCTAAAAGGCTGTTTTTCTATTTTATCTAATTACTCAATTCTGTTCTAATGGCTTCTTCACGTTGAGTATTATTCTATCTCTCACTCCTTATTTTTTTTTTTTTTTTATTTTATTTTTTTCTCTCTCTTTTATCTTACATTGTTCTTTTCCATTGTTCTTCATATTAAGGTGTTAATATTTCTCTACAATCTTTTCCTTTTTCCTGATGTTTCCTACATAAGTTAGTAGAGGGTTCAAATGAATATGTCGATGAAAGTTTATTCTCTTTTTTTTCATTTTTCATAATATTTCATTACAGTAAGGGAAGGTGCAAGACCAAAAGCGACATTCTATTGTATTAGAATGAAAATGTTAGATCCTATGGCAATTAGCATAGGAAGATTAGGATTACAAAACTCAGTTTGGGCAATCCGGTGGCCTAAGGGAGAGAGTCATACGCGAGGATGTGTTTTTGTAACACAGGCCTGACTCTCTGGGTGAGGGGAAAATAGGGGATTTTTATTTGTATATATATATGTTTTTAAGCTCGGCTCTCAACGGGACCTCAATAATTGGATGTACATCTATTGTAGCTTCGCACTCCAGAAGCATTACCAAAAACTACACAAAAACATGCATAGATTATGGCTAGTTTGAATATAATGATATGGAACACTGGTGGGATAAACAAACAACACAAACGCAAAAGCGTGCTCACACTGATGAAAAAAGAACATGTGGACGTGGCTCTACTAAGCGAAACGCACATTTTAGAGGAAGACATAGATACGTTAGCGGATAACACATACCATAATATTAGTCACTCTTCTTTTGGTACGAGAACTCGAGGTGTAGCCATAGTCGTCAGACGTAAATTAAATATCGAATTAAAGGGGGTATGGTCGGATGCTGAGGGGCGTATAACTATAGCTAGGATTGTACACAATAACAGGAAAATAGCGTTGGCAGCGGTATATGCCCCAAATTTGTACGAAGAGGGTTTCTTCACTTCACTAACCGATGAAATGTTAAACCATCCCGAGTACTCATTTATAATAGGTGCGGATTTTAATGCCATTTGGAATCCAAGGATGGACAAATCTTACCTCGCCTTTTCCAGCGAACAAAAAAATTCATCTAAAGCATTAAAAGATTGGTCAAAGACTACAGGGGTAAATGATTTATGGCGTTCACTTAATCCCACAACCCGAAAGTACTCCTGTCGATCGGCGAGACATAACACATTATCCAGAATTGATTATGTCTTTGCATCCCCGAGACTATTTGATAAATATGAAGTGGAAATGATACCCAATGCGCTTTCAGATCACTGTTATTTACTCCTAAAAGCAACATTTGGTATACTATCTTCCCGGGTGTGGTAAATTCCCACAGACTTTCTACAATAATTTGAGGTTATTGTAGCACAACACAATGAGATTGATTATCTGGACGGAGGAGGAAAGATTCATACTTGATAGAATTGTTGGTCTCCTCATCTGACTTTAGCAGATGAGGAATAAAACGTTTACGCCAGACAAACCAGAACTGTATTTCATCTCAACTGATTTATTTGAGTCAGGGCCAAGGGTGAATAAAAGGTTGACTTCTACATACAAAGGATTTATCAGAAAACCTTAACATGGCTGCTGTGTACAGGAATATCACAAACAGGTTTGCATCTCAAACCTCAATACTGCACATCAAACAGTCACTTGGTTAACATAATTTGAACATACATGGTTTACTGTACACATTATACATGAGTAAATCTGGTTTACAGATCAGGGATCTGTACATTACTCTAATCTATAAACAACCATTGGTGTTTCCCATGATTTACTCACGTAAAATGCGATCAGCTCACAGTAGTCTCTGGGTGGACGAAGCGGTGGAGCCCCCAGACCCCCTGTGGTGGTCCCGGTCTGAGAGCTCCCGAATTACAATTTGTCTCTTCCTTATATCCTATCATGTCTAGCCAAAATAGCACTATTACAGTTGATCCAATCATGCATCCCCGGTGGGCGCCTTCTGTGGGGGGTTGGTGTTTTCTGGTTGCCCCCACCTCTGGGTTTCTCTGGGGGAGGCTGGCTGCCCCCCCCTTTGATCTCCTGTGTGGATCTTGACTCAATACCCAGAGGGGCCGCTAGTGGCCCCCGTCATTGTCTTCCTGATGGGTCTGTCCCAACAGAAATCTCCTCTTAAATGAACAATATATAACTTTAACATTCCTTCTATATGGCTATAGATGTCCAATATCATCCAAGTACAGTCAGTGCTTTCCTAGACTGATACCAGACATCATATGAGACCTTTTGATACTAAACAGCTGATCAATAGATTGTCCTGTCTTACAATGTCAGAGCCAGTATGAGGTCTCTGGTTAGACCAGCTGTCCTCTGCGGCAATCTGGTCACAGTAGGTGTGACCCTTGTCTCTTTGTTCTGAGCACATTTGTTAGTGGGGGTTTATTGACTACCTCTGTAACACCAGTATCACTTAAAACACCCTCCACTGTTGAAAGGGCACACATTCCTTTTTGCAGTATGGTTCTCTAATTTATTCACACATATTAATTATGAAATTCCAAGGCAATATTACCACATTCCCCACTTTGGCAATTCACATTGTCATATACTGTATATTGACTTGATTTTCATACTAACCATACATAATAAAATTCATTTTTTCCCAAAATTAAAATTCATTTTTTTTCAAAATTTCTCCATTTTTTCTTTTTCCATTTTTCTTTGGTACATCTCATAATCTAAACATTACACATTTCAAATAAAACACAATTTTTTAAAATTATGGTATCCGTTTACATGATCTGGGGAGACAGAAATTAGTATTCATTCTTTCATACATTTTGCTTCTCCTCTCCTGTTAATTCCTTTTCCAAGTCAGCCCAATCACATTTTGCATAATCAACTCAGTTGGTCTTCTCACCTCTCCCCCCTTTTATGAACATCCCTATGGACATAAACCTTACCACCTCTGCGCACAGACGGACAGGGAGGGCGGAGCAGCACCCAAGGGAAAAAAAAAATGTTCACCAGAAATTACCAGCCATAACCTACACCTAATCTCCTACCTATGTGTATGTGTTTAGTTCAGTACTCTTGCGTTGTGTCATAATCTATACCAGTTGTTACCGTTCAGTCACCTCCCGTCCAACATACCACTCAATCACACAGAGGCCCTTGTTCAACGCTTTGGTTGCACAGTCTCCGACCGTTTTCGCCCCCCCCCCTCCACCCCATGTCGGCCAGCCTCAGCTGAAGCCAACGTTTGTAGGCCTGGACCTCGTCATATTCTGTCCCATGACTGTATTTCCATGGATCTACAGACGAACGACTCCGTCAGTCTGGAGATTTGTCTCAACCTCCGGCCTTTGTATCCGGGGCTATATTGAAGGAGGGGCCGCGTCTACAAGTGACCTCCTTCCACAGTCCAACAATCTCCCACAGGAACTGACTGAACGGGTTCACACCATCGTGTCATAATCTAATGAAATGTATCCCTACACATTTTCCCCATGATCCCTCCACTTGTGATGGTCCATCCTCCCTCTCCGACTGAACTGCAAGGGAACAAGAACACAAAACAAATTTTCTTTACACAATATGTCAAATATTCCTCAAGAGAAGCCAAATGTTTAAACCATTATGCAAACGTAATAGGACCACTTAACTGCCATTGATCTGTCCCAATGCATCTCTCGCTCCAACAGTCCTCTCACCAGATCATGACAGAGAAACAACAAACAAAAGGCAAATAATCAAAAAAACATTCCCACAGATGTGAAAGCAAATCAAATGAAATTAACCAGCTCCAACCGCAGACCACCTTAATGGTTA
Source organism: Notolepis coatsorum (assembly GCF_963971535.1). NCBI lineage: Eukaryota > Metazoa > Chordata > Actinopteri > Aulopiformes > Paralepididae > Notolepis > Notolepis coatsorum. The sequence continues at coordinate 116,004,753 of NC_140170.1, forward strand.
TTTAGAAAGAAAAGAAAAGAAATCAAAACTCTACATCTAAACCTTTCATACCTAAAACAGTCAATCAATGAAATAAAATAAAAACCAGGTTTTCCAAAACCCAACCGTCCCATTCACACATGTCAGTGACTTTGACACCTCTTAAGCCAGCACATTCTCTCTCTACAGTCTCCATTCACACCCATTCAGGCCACACAATCATAGATCAAAAATAGAAAAGAAATCTAAAAATTTAACTTCAATACTTCATCCCTGCAAAACATTCAACAGAAATCAAATCAAATGAAAGTAATAAAGACAAACTCCTTCAGTAAAACAAATGATATGAAACAAATGATAATGGTATAACCCAAGTGGTTCGATACACTCCTTACCTAAACACATTTTGTTATTTTTAAGACTAGTTTCACCTTAAGTGAAAGCTAAGTTGTGTGCGTGTATGCATGTGTGATCAAATTGTGTGAATGTGTCTGTGTGTGTCTGTGTGTGTGTGTGTGTGTCTGTGTGTGTGTGTCCGTGTGTGTGTGTCTGTGTGTGTGTGTCCGTGTGTGTGTGTGTGTGTGCCTGCTCAAGCACCCACTGAAATCAAAAGACACTCAGCTCATCCTCACATTTCTAGGTAAACACTCATAAACAAAGCCATTCACGCTTGTTTCACTCATGCATCAAAACTCTCTCATTCAACACACACATTTAACTCATTAATCATCACTCAGGTCCACAGACAACGTTAGTTTCCCTTCCTTCCTGCTCTCATCTCTTCTACTCTCTCATCAGGCTACACTCATCCCTGGCTAATACAATTCACACTTTCTCACCATACAGTTATCACTGTATCTTCTACTCCTCACATCCAGAGGAAGTCTGGGAACCCCCTCAGCGATAGACCCCAAAACATACCCAGTGTCCTGAGAGCCAAAGCTAATCCTTCTAATCAAACAGGTAGCCCCCCAATGTAATTAACCTCATCTGAGCTGGCTATCCTAATTCAATTACTGTGCTCACTCCTCCATCAGCTGTGTTCTGTATTAGCACGCTTCCTGTCTCAACATTTCCCCTGTCATAAAAATAACTGCCAACTGTTCTCTCACTCTACAACTGCCTCCTGCATCTTCACCTCTGACCTCTCTCTCCTGTTGCATCTAATCTCACGTCATCCTGTCATATAAGAACCGCCTTTGTAAGCAGTTGTATACACGACCCCCCTGGGCCGTTTACTGCCTCAAACGGATTCCTACCCCCCGGGCAATATCACCTCCTCACTTTTGTCTCTTTCATGCTCCATGCATACAGTCTCCCCTGAGCATAAAGGCTTTTGACACAAAGACCCTATCTCCTCACTTCATGAAATAACCCCATCTGTAAATCATTAAATGGTTAATCACACTTCTCATCTTCCCAGAGGCAAGCCGCCCCCAGGTTTTTGAATCAATCACACATTCCCAGGGAGAAGGCCAACCCCCTCCCCAGCGTATAAAATTATTAAGGATTAATAAAAACAATCATGTCAAAATTTGTCATCTTCAGCAAGCCTCCATCAATAAATTATCCTACAAGTCGGAGGCCTGTGTCAACATTTTAACACTGTATTAAAGATTTAACAATCTAAAACAAGCATAAACACATGTCCTAACCATATTAACAGTGTATTAAAGATTTAACAATCTAAAACAAGCATCAGTAAATTATCCTGCTTCACAACCGGGCTTGTATCAAATTCCACTACAAAAACATTTAGCAAATAATATAAACATTATCCTATTTAAATCTCCAGTGTTATTAAAGCTATATCAAGTATCAACATCTGACATTTCAACATCAATGCATTCTATACAAGCATCTTAATTCAAGCTAGCATAACATTTATAGTGGTTAGTTTTAAATGCTCCTTTCCTCATACACGTGTGAAACTGGGGGACCCTGATGTAAACAAGACAAAAGTCTTCCTTTGGTCTGCATCCCCTTAACAATTGTGTGTATTGAGCTGTACTTACTCATTCCCCCCTGGTTAAAAATATACCCCTGTGCATCAAAGACTCTAATACAAACTACCCAGTTATAGCCGGTTTGTGAACCCCAGATCTATCATAGGCAATGTATCCATTATTTCATTCCTCCTCAATAGGCTCACTGTATTGTTTGCACCCTAAGTAAACCCTTACTGACTATCACCCCTAACCTAACCACTATACATGTTACATCTCTTCCCCTGCTTACACAAAAATACAATGCACCATATACAAATATAACCATATTACATAATGCAGAATATCCTCTTACCCGTTATTTCTATCCCCTGAGCGAACTATACCGAATGCACCAGACCCAATCCACGTTGTACCGCGCATGCGCAGTTGCAACCGAAGCGGCTGTTAACGTTGCTATGACAACCAAGGTCTGCCACGACATTCATAACCTGCCACGACATTCATCACGTTATCTATCACGTTATCTACCCCTTCCCCAACATCATCCTCAAAACTCGAAACGTGACGTCTGCCGCCCGTAAACGCCACAAAACAACGGCATGCAAGCTAACTAGCTTTAGCCAGCTCTAATGCGATGTTCAAGGCCCTCACGGGAGCCGTGCCTTTCAAGATCCGTTCATCCACGCAATTCGCTCAGTACCATCCAAAGCATAAACAACTCACACAAGCTTAAAATAGCCAACCACTCTTACAGAAAATAACTTTAAAAAAAAATACACCAACCAACGCCGCACACATAGTTCAACACGAATCCTTTCTCCTACCTTCTCCGCCTCACTTCATAGCACCGCGAACGTTACATACTCCCCACAACACTATGACGTCACCAAGCAGCGAATCCCTAATATCATATTCCACGTTACCGCATTAATAATAACCCTCAAAACGGCCACAATTTTGCCACCCCGCGTCTCAACCGCCTCTTACTTGTAATCGCCGCCACAGTGTTTAATCAATTCTCTCATAACGCCATCGTAACGTCCCCAGTTTCACCGCGGACTTTTCCACAGAGCCAAGCCAGCTAGCCCCAACCAACAGCAGGACTCGCCTCCAACATATGTCCGTTGGTCATTAAAATATCATAACAAAATAACACTAAGCTCCTACGTTTCGCCAATCATTCATAACCATAGCCATAACCCATTCATGCATTTCTTAACCATAGCCCTACTCTTCCATACAACCATTAAGTACTTTATCAGTCATTTCGACCGAATTGTTTTTGTATCACAGCGCACGTAATTGATCAACACGCCGGTTTCGCTCAAGATTAAAAAGGGATCTCCGGACCCAATTCGATTGTATGCCTAAGGACGAACACACATCTTCATTTAATTCGGCCGAATAGGTCCCTGCAGACACGTCCTGACTATCACGCGATCAGCCAGCAAACCATTCATTATCGAGCCTCTTGAACACGCCGGCACCCCTACCTTCTATCAATTATTACGTGTTATTCCTGTAATCGCACAGACCAAGTTCCCCGATCATGCAGGGGCCAAACTCATCTTTACCATACCTGATTTGCATGTTCTAAATAACAACAGAGCTCTTCTTATACACAGCTCTCTCCCCATTCAGAACAAAAAAATCTTAATCAACCATTACCCGCGCCCTCTTCCTGAGAATAATTTTTAGGGAATTTATATACTCAGAACGCGCCCCTGTCGCACACACCAGAATAACCGTGCTTCCTAGCCAGAAAAGCCTTTTACCTGCCGTCATGCGACGCTATCTCCCTTTACATCATGACCAGATAGCCTGTGCGCCACCAACCTTCTTGGTGCAACTCCCCCGTATAGTTCATAAAGTATATTCCATACGAGTTAATCAACCCAACCCCCGTGGCCCGCTGGGCCGAGACCGGCCTCCTGTGTCTGAATGAACATACAAACACAAAAAGCCCACGTTTGCATGTTCACTGCACAACAAGCGCGATCGTCATACCTCCGGACATTCTAACCTAGGACACCGCAACCCCCAACCCTGCATGCAGAAGCCATATTCACCGTGGGCCCCAACAGTGGCGTACACAACCAACCTTCATCCCGTCCCTCTCTCTCCTCCATTCAGACAACAAGCCCATCGTTAATCACTTCAAACGCAGCAACACCCCAGCTCTTTGCCCCGTGTCCCCAACACACAGCAAGGTCCAGATATGATACATATGACAAGACCCTACCGCACCTTTTCAGGGGGAGACACAAAGGGTAGGGAAGAACGGCACCATTTCTGTGGTAAATTCCCACAGACTTTCTACAATAATTTGAGGTTATTGTAGCACAACACAATGAGATTGATTATCTGGACGGAGGAGGAAAGATTCATACTTGATAGAATTGTTGGTCTCCTCATCTGACTTTAGCAGATGAGGAATAAAACGTTTACGCCAGACAAACCAGAACTGTATTTCATCTCAACTGATTTATTTGAGTCAGGGCCAAGGGTGAATAAAAGGTTGACTTCTACATACAAAGGATTTATCAGAAAACCTTAACATGGCTGCTGTGTACAGGAATATCACAAACAGGTTTGCATCTCAAACCTCAATACTGCACATCAAACAGTCACTTGGTTAACATAATTTGAACATACATGGTTTACTGTACACATTATACATGAGTAAATCTGGTTTACAGATCAGGGATCTGTACATTACTCTAATCTATAAACAACCATTGGTGTTTCCCATGATTTACTCACGTAAAATGCGATCAGCTCACAGTAGTCTCTGGGTGGACGAAGCGGTGGAGCCCCCAGACCCCCTGTGGTGGTCCCGGTCTGAGAGCTCCCGAATTACAATTTGTCTCTTCCTTATATCCTATCATGTCTAGCCAAAATAGCACTATTACAGTTGATCCAATCATGCATCCCCGGTGGGCGCCTTCTGTGGGGGGTTGGTGTTTTCTGGTTGCCCCCACCTCTGGGTTTCTCTGGGGGAGGCTGGCTGCCCCCCCCCTTTGATCTCCTGTGTGGATCTTGACTCAATACCCAGAGGGGCCGCTAGTGGCCCCCGTCATTGTCTTCCTGATGGGTCTGTCCCAACAGAAATCTCCTCTTAAATGAACAATATATAACTTTAACATTCCTTCTATATGGCTATAGATGTCCAATATCATCCAAGTACAGTCAGTGCTTTCCTAGACTGATACCAGACATCATATGAGACCTTTTGATACTAAACAGCTGATCAATAGATTGTCCTGTCTTACAATGTCAGAGCCAGTATGAGGTCTCTGGTTAGACCAGCTGTCCTCTGCGGCAATCTGGTCACAGTAGGTGTGACCCTTGTCTCTTTGTTCTGAGCACATTTGTTAGTGGGGGTTTATTGACTACCTCTGTAACACCAGTATCACTTAAAACACCCTCCACTGTTGAAAGGGCACACATTCCTTTTTGCAGTATGGTTCTCTAATTTATTCACACATATTAATTATGAAATTCCAAGGCAATATTACCACACGGGCCCCAAGATGGCGTTTTAATACGATGCTGCTTAACAACAAGGAATTCATTACACAACTCAAAGAAGCTCTCACAGTATTCCTACGGGAGAATGCAAACACGGTGCAAGACCCCAGAATAATATGGATGTCGGTAAAGGGTATGATCAAGGATTTCACGGATAGATTTTCCTCCATATTGCGCAAGAATCAATGCACAAAACTGTCTGAACTGGAAACGCTTTACTCAACGTTATTTAATTCTTTAAAATACAACAACTCAAGGCGGTTAGGTGGCCGAGCGGAGATTGCGTTCGTCACCAACCCCGGAGCTGTGAGCTGGATTCGCCTGTTCGAGCTTGGCTGGCCGTCTGCACTAATACAATTGGCTGTATTAGAGGGTGGGAGAAGCTGGCGGGGTGGGTCCGGGTCGTTGTAAACAGCGACTCCTACAGTTCGGTCGGGGCGCCTGCTAAGCGCGGATAGGACTTGAGGGGGATAGTGTGATCCTCCCACACGCTACGCCCTCTCAATGAGAATCCGCGCTGCCAGGTGAAAAGAAGCGGTGATTGGCTGGACGTGTGTCGGAGGAAGCACGTGGTAGCCTCCACTCTCCCAGATGATCTGACTGTGGGGGGTAAGTGCGCAGCGACCAGGAAGGGACTGGGAATTGGCATACGACTAACATTGAGATGGGAGAAAATCGGAGGAAAATGGAGGGGGAAAAAGACCAAAAAAAAAAAAAAAAAAAATACAACAACTCAACTAGACTAGAAAATCAAGTTAACGTACTAAAAACAGAGATCAATGCCATATACAGACAAAAATCGGAAATGCAAATACGCAGCACAAGACAACAGCAGTACTCCCAAGGTTCTAAACCTAGTCACCTATTAGCCATGCGATTAAGAATTAATGCAAAATTTGCAGATATAACTGCCATTAGAAAACAACAAGTACTTGTAACAGACCCCAAAATAATAAACGATACATTCAAAGAATTCTACTCCGACTTATATAAATCAGAAACGACCTTTGATCAAAACAAATTGGACACATCTTAATCAAATTATTCTCCCTAAACTTTCGGAGGACGACGCTAAACAGTTAGAAGCACCGATCACATTAGAGGAACTCAAGAAGGCCATATCCGAAATGAAAAATGGTAAGGCTCCTGGAAGAGACGGTATCCCATCAGAAATGTACCTTTCTTGTTGGGACATATTTGGACCCTTATTACTAAATATGATCTTATACTCAGTCAAGGAGGGGAGCTTCCATAAACACGACAATATTGCACTCATTTCAGTCCTTCTCAAAAAAGACAAAGACCCCACCGAGTGCGGTAGTTACAGACCCTTAAGCCTCCTCAGAACCGATGTCAAACTGTACTCTAAGGTATTAGCCATCAGATTACAAAAGCATATGACGTCTTTAGTTCATCCGGACCAAACTGGCTTCATAAGAGGTCGCCTGATCAATGATAACATAAGACGAATACTGCACGTACTAGATGCAGACAAAGAGGACACCATACCTAAGGCGATGCTGTCCCTGGATGCTATGAAAGCATTTGACAGGCTGGAATGGTCGTTTCTATGGGCAGTATTAGAAAGGATGGGGTTAGGAAAAGGATTCATTGATATGATTAAAGTATTATACAAAGACCCATCGGCCATGATTACAACAGGTACATTCATCTCCAAAATCTTTCCGGTATCACGCTCAGCCAGACAGGGTTGCCCTCTTAGTCCCGGACTATTCGATCTATCATTAGAGCCTTTAGCACAATATATAAGACAATCCCAATACATAGAACCAATCGTAATCAAGGGCACACAACATAAAATTAGTTTATATGCGGACGACGTAATATTGTTCATGCAAAGCCCCAACACCACATTGCCTCATCTACTCAAGTTGATAGAGAACTTTGGTGATTTATCGGGATTTAAAATAAATTGGCCGAAGTCGGCTTTCCTTCCACTTAACACCCATGCAAAAAAAGACACAACCCTCCCAGGTGAGATACCCATGGTAAAACATTTTAGATGCTTGGGTGTGGAAATATTTCCCACCATAAGACAAACGGTGAAGCACAATTACACAAAAATACAGAACAAAATCAAAGACGACCTGGACAGGTGGGCAAAACTTAAAAACTCAGTACAGGCAAGGGTATCAATAGTTAAGATGGATGTACTACCAAGAATCAACTTCATCAGTTCAATGCTACCGTTACCCCCTCCAGAGGGTTACTGGAAAAGATTACACTCCTTCACATACAAATTTATTTGGAATAACAAACCACCTCGCATAAAAAGATCCACCGCACAGAGAAATAAAGCAGACGGTGGCTTGGCAGTTCCAGATTTTTTCCAATATTTTAAGGCATACACATTAAGACCATTGACAATATGGTTTGATCCCCAGGCATTGGCATCCTGGAGAAAATTGGAAGAAAACATAGTAGCCCCACATAGACTGAAGGACATAGCACACACTAAACTACCAATCAAGCACTGTGAGCAGAAATTTGGCCCCATAATTACCCATGCAATCCGGATATGGCGTGAAACACAAAAAAAATATCCTAACCCTCAAAAATGGCATAATCATACTCCCATATTCAATAACAATGCACTCTTAATGGAAAAACGTCCTATAAGATTCCCTATATGGGACGAGCAAGGCATACACTCATTAGGGGATATTTATAATAACCAGGGTTTTTGTAGTTATGGAGAAATATGCACAAAGTTTAACCTCACCGAGTCCACATGGCTTTTTTACATACAGTTACGCCTATGTTTGAGGTCTCACGGTGTTCCATTAGACATACCAGTTGAACACCACAGATACCACAAATTCTTCTATGAAAGAGATACATTGAGAGGTTTTGTATCAGGTTTTTATTATCAATTACTAACGTCCTCGTATGAAACCCTCCAACTAGACTCTGTCTGGAGGATTGATTGATTGATTGAAAAGTTTATTAACAGATTGCAGAATGGGTACAGTACAGTACAGCTCAATACATACAATTGTTAAGGGGATGCAGACCAGAGAAAGACTTTCGTCTTGTTTACATCAGGGTCCCCCATTTTCAATTCATCATAACATATATGACATACATGACATACAGATAGACAGTACTGCTACATCTATACATTTATGACATATCAGATTTGCAAATACAGTACTGTTTGTGATACAAAAGTGTCCAGAAAAGGAGGGATATACCAGACCTGGAAAGTGACTTTGATTGGCAAGAAGCATGGGCAAATGTCCGTCTTACATCAAGGAACCCGGACCATCAACAAATCAATCTTAACTATATTCACAGGACATACTTGACTCCTGTAAGACTGAACAGAATGGGCCTTAAACAAGACTCAAAATGCTCCCAATGTACAAATGGAGACGAAGGGACATTTATGCACATGGATTGGGACTGCCCACCAGTTAAGGCATTCTGGAAAGATGTGACCCATCAATTATCAAAACTCGTATCTTGGAATATACCAGTACACCCCTCTGTATTACTATTGAATGATGTTTTTGAGTTTGCAGTAAATCCACAGCTAAAGAGATTGGTTTTATCGGGTATCACAGTAGCTAAAAAACTGATCGCATCACGCTGGTTTCAACCGGAAAAAATTTGCAGGAAGGTTTGGTCTCTTACATATCTCGATGTGATTTATCAAGAAATATCTACAGCAAGAATTCTGGGTCTCAACGAATCCAAAATGTCAATGTGGTTAAGTGGTGGAGAGAATAAAAGCTAGCTTATAATGGTAGTGTCTGGTTAGAGTGAGGGATAATGGAGGTACTATCCAAGGAGGGGTCCGGGAGGGGGGGGTTCGAGCTGGAGCATATGTGTGTAGGGTTTTAGAAAATAGGTATTAGGGGTATATCCTGTATAAGGCATTTGTATAATTGGTAATTTCGTTGGATATACACTATATACGTTAAAATATTATTATAGACTTTTTTTTTGTTTTCTGTCATTTTAGCCACCTTGTCTGTTAGTTTCATTATGATTATGTGTTGAGTACTGACTTTTAATAATTTTTGTTTTGCAATAATAAAAAAAAAAAAAAGAGGAGGAGTAGGTCGCCACCTAGTGGTGGAGGGGGGGTAGTGCTGGGGAGTTTTCATTACCCATAGGGGAATATTTAGCACAGAGATGGTGCAGTTATTTGAATGGGTTAATTATTGAATAAAGAGGGAGTTTGAATTCCAGTGGGGCCTTCTCACACCTAATAAATAGGCAGAGTCTTGAGGGGACACGTCACCAGAAAGAACTGGCGCGCGCTGGGGGTCACCCGTGGGACAAACGTAGAGCGCCGAGTGGGTATCGTTTAGCTGCTGGTGTCACGCCGGAAGACAACAAAACAGGGAACAGCCCTGTAGGATTAGATATGGGTGTGGAGAAGGTGGTAGACTAATAGCAAAACAAGGGAAGTCGAATGTACAGACGACTGCCGGTGTTGTGTTTCTGCTTTCAAGGGGGGAATGACACCGACAGCGATGGAGATGACCAGGAGACAGACTGGAGGAGGAGGAAGCCGCAGGGGCCAGGCACCGACGCCTGGTACACAGATCATCCACGACGAGAGAGAGGAGACGGCGGCGGTGGAGGAGCAGATGTGGAGAGGACAGCCAGAGACACTGAGCAGTAGCAGACCAGGGGAGACATTTTTGCCTAGGGGACCGCGCCCTGGGAGGGGGACCAGCTCAGGAAAGGAGCCGTCACTGAAAGGGGCCCTTGCCCTAGAAGACGGGGCCGGCCCAAGATGGGAGGTGTACTGTAAGAGGGAAGGGAGCGCTCTGATTTGGACGTGGGGTACCTAATAGGGGGGCCGAAAGGTTTAGGTGTGTCGTCTGAAAAGTTGCAATCTGTGTTTTTCTCTGTCTCTCTCTCTCTCTCTCCTCCATGACCGTGGTTTATCCTTTCTGGTTTGGGTGTGATGCGGGTAATGGAAAACAAAAGCAAAACAGCAGACGGCGGGGCCCTAATTGTTATGAGTCTATTTTTGGGTATAATTAATTGAAAAACCAAGTAGTCTTATGATTCTGAAGGTTGATTAAGAATCAAAGGGGGGAATGAGAGATTTGGGGTGCTTTTTCAATGTATGTGATGTATAGATTGGGGGGAGTGACCACAGCTAAAACGGTGCCGGGTCAGAGAGGTCGAAGTGCATGCGGACGGTGGTTCAGTAGAGCAGGGTGATTGTTGTGAGCCACACTGCCAGCGAGAGAATGTTTGTTGACATTCCTCATTAGAACATCTGAGATTAGAGTGTACTGTCTCCCAGAGCAGGAGGGAGAGAGGTTCATCTTAATGCAACAGTGAATGAAACTGCATTTTAATGTGTGAAAGGTTAGCAGTTGTCATGACAACACGTCGCATGACAACCAGAAGGCGGGGCCGTCGTTGCGACGACAAACATCTATGAGTCGAACAGTGTTTCCGGGTGTAAGGCAGACCAGAATCTGACCAAGAGCGAGTAGGACTGAGATCACACGAAGACACTCTCTCCTCTCATTGAGAGGGGGGGGGGGGGGGGGAGAATGCCACATCACCAGTAGCTTCGGCTACCACGAGGATGGTCAGGCTAACGACCAGGCCTGACCACTATTGGACATAACAGCAAAAGGACGATAATCTGAACACACCGAAAGATCATTGGAATAGACTCTTCAAGGACGATACAATTTGATAACATCTGATAACATCTGATTATGAGGTTCTGTTTATAGCAATAAAACAACGCTTCTCCTCATAAGGTATTTCACGGTGTCGAAGTGTCGAATTCTTACGGAGGTGGAGAATTATTATGGTTTATGGATTGCACTAACGGGGGAGATAAGGATCTTATCTGCCAGTATCGGAGACGTCAGGACCATTAAAATGACACAACGCAGAGGAATTGGATGGAGAGCCAAACAGACGAAGACGTGATACTGGCCAGTTTGATCAGGATCTTACAGCAGGATGGGGGGCAGTGACCAGACGCTCGCGAGCTGCGGGGGGTCTGAGGGGTCAGAGGGGGGAATGGCCACGGCGTACGCAGGGGAGGTAGGACCGGGGGCCGGCCTCTGCGCGGCGGCAGGGCCAAGTCCAGGGGCAGTTCAAGGTCCAAGTGGGCCGGCTTGAGGCGATCCACGGACACACACTCAGGCCTACTCCCCACGTCGACCACGAAGTTCTTGGCCCTGGCCTCGATGACGCGGAAGGGCAAATGCTCGCAGAGCCCATTTGCCTGCGGATGGTAGGCGGTTGTGCGGTGGAGCTTGACCCCCAGACTCTCCGCCACCGCCGCCCACAGTTCCGAAGTAAACTGTGAGCCACGGTCAGAGGAGAGATCAGCAGGGGTGCCGTAGCGGGAGACCCACACCGCGATGAACGCCCGGGCCAGGTCGGGGGCTGTCGTTGAAGAGAGCGGAACTGCCTCCGGCCAGCGAGTCGTCCTGTCCACCATGGTGAAAAGGTAGTTGTATCCGTGCGAGGGGGGCAGCAGTCCCACCAGGTCCACGTTGACATGGTCGAACCTCCGCTCGGGCACGGAGAACTGTTCCAGGGAGGCCTTGATGTGCCGATGCACCTTGGCGCGCTGGCAGGCGGTGCACGTGTCGACCCAGGCTCTCACATCCCTCTTGAGCCCCTGCCAAATAAACTTCTCCGACACCAGCCGCGAGGACGGCTTCCTGCCAAGGTGAGACAAGCCGTGTATGGCCTCGAAGGCAGGGCGTCTCCAGTTGACGGGGACTACCGGCCGCGGCTGACCCATGGAGACGTCGCACAGGAGCGTGGCCCCCGCGTCACCGAAAACCACCTCCTCCAGGCGCAGTCCAGTGTCCGACAACTTGAGAGCTTGGACGGCAGGATCAGCGGCCTGGTCCGCAGCCATGCTGACGTAGTCCAAGCCCAGCTGCACTGCACCAACCACCGCCCTGGAGAGACAATCCGCCACCTGGTTGGACTTCCCAGCAACGTGCTGGATGTCTGTGGTGAACTCAGACACGTAGGCGAGCTGGCGCTACTGGCGGTCGGACCACGGCTCTGCCGACTTGGACATGGCGTGCGTGAGCGGCTTATCGTCCACGTAGGCCGTAAACTCGCGTCCCTCCAGCAAAAAACGGAAGTGTCTGACAGCAAGCCACAGCCCGAGGAGCTCCCTGTCGAACGTGCTGTACCTCTGCTCCCTGGGCGACAACTGGCGGCTGAAGAAGGCAAGAGGCTGCCAGGCGTCCCAAACCCACTGCTCGTACACTGCTCCCACAGCAAAGTCAGAGGTGTCCGTGGTGAGAGCAGTGGGCGCCGAGGGCGAGGGGTGGGCCAACATGGCCGCGCGGGCCAGGGCCTCCTTGGTGTCCTGAAAAGCCTTGACATGCTCTGCCGTCCAGTCCACCGGCTGCTTCAGAGTCTTGCCCTTCTGGGCGTCGTACAGAGGCCGCAGGATGTGAGCGATGTGGAGGAGGAAGCGATAGTAAAAGGTCACCATCCCGATGAACCCCTTGAGCTCGCTGACTGTGCGGGGGTGCGGGAATGCATCGATAGCTTCCACCTTCGAGGGGAGGGGGGTCACCCCCTCTGCGGAGACCCGGTGCTCGAGAAAGTCAATGGCGTCTCGCCCGAACTCACACTTCGCCGGATTGACGATCAGCCCATGCTGGCTGAGCCGTGTGAATAGGGTTCGGAGGTGGGACAGGTGCTCCTCCTCCATGGCGCTCGCTACGAGGATGTCGTCCAAGTAGACGAAGAGGAATGGTAAGTCCCGGAGCACCGAGTGCATGAGGCGTTGGAAGGTCTGCGCCGCGTTCTTCAGGCCGAACGGCATTCACAGAAACTCGAAAAGCCCAAAGGGCGTGACGACGGCCGTCTTGGGGATGTCCTCGGGGTGCACCGGCACCTGATGGTACCTCCGTACCAGGTCCACTTTGGAGAAGAAGCGATTGCCTGCCAGGTTCGCTGCAAAGTCCTGGACATGCGGGACCGGGTAGCGGCGGTAGTCCCCACATGGGCGCCACCCACCATCTGACTTAGGGACGATGTGCAGGGGAGACGCCCAGGGGCTGTTCGAGCGCCGAATGATGCCCACCTGCTCCATGTGCGCAAACTCCGCCCTGGCGACGGCCAGCTTCTCCGGGTTGAGGCGTCTGGCCCTGGCGTGGAGGGGAGGCCCACTGGTCTCAATGTGGTGCTCCACCCCGTGTTTCACCGTGGGCGCGGAGAAAGTGGGCTTGCTAAGGTCGGGGAACTCGGTGAGCAGCCGAAGGTACTGGTCACTTTCGGCGAGTGTATTGGACCACCCGCTGTAAACAGCCTCCCCCTGCGTACAGGCAAAGGAAGCAAAAGTCTGTGAATTGACCAGGCGCCTGTTCCCCACGTCCACTAACAGGTTGTGGGCGCACAGAAAATCTGCACCAAGGAGGGGAAATGTGACAGCCGCAATGACAAAATCCCATGAAAAACATTGTCCTCCGAAACATACGTCCACCGCCCATGTGCCGTAAGAGCGGATGGGCATGCCGTCCGCACCCGCCAACTGCGGACCGCGCTCCTCTTTTGCCACATCCGATCTCTCTGCCGGAATGATGCTCCACTGGGCACCCGTGTCACAAAGGAAACTGCGACCAGAGGCGGTGTCTCGGATGAAGAGCAGCCTGTTGGTGATGCCAGCGCTCAGGGCCACTACTGAGCGCCAGCCCCGCCGTTTCCCGTAGGTCCGAATGTGCAGGGTGAGCGGCACCGTCTGGCCTTGGCGCCAAACGTGGCATGGAAAAAACAATGGCCCGCTGCGTTACCGTGCTGGCCAGAAGGCCTGGCGTCATCCCTCGCTCTCCTGCGACGGTCCGGTGGCGGGGCGGTCGCGCGAGCGAGCAGGTCGGTGGACCGCTGAGGCATGGCCAAAACTAAAATGTCCGCCTCCCTGGCAAGGGCACGGGAGCCCACGATGGCGGTGTTGGCCAGCGCCATCCTCACTTGGGCTGGCAGCGTGCGCATGAACAGCTCCATGAAAAGGATCATGGGGTCTTCGGTACCGAGCAGATTTAGCATCCTCTCCATGCGCGCAGAAGGTCTCTCGTCTCCCAAATCCGACATAGCAAATAGGCAATGCACCCTCTCCGCAGCGGACAGTTCAAATGTCTCTAGAAGTAGGGCCTTGAGGCGCTCATATTTGTTCATTGCCGGGGGAGCAGACAAAAAACCTACCACTCGAGCTGCGGTGGAGCTGCCCAACATTGCCACAGCATGGTTGTACCGGTCGTCGTAGTCATCCACGTTGCTCTTGTTGAAATGCGTCTCTACAATAGCAAACCATGCAGCCGGAGTCGAGTCCCAGAACTCAGGTAGTTTGAGAGTGGGAGTGCGCGCACCACGCGTTTCCCTGACAGGGAATAAAAAAGGAATAATCGTAGGCAACGTAATGCTTGTTTAATATACAAAGCAATCAATACAGTCAATACAGAACAAGAGCACATGTAATTGCCAGAACAGTAATGATCACCACAGCGAGTGTAACCGCAATAAACGTCCCCTCTGGCTGCGGTGCCAGATCAGTAGTTCCCTCCCACTACACAACACAGTAAGAGGAGAACACGAACCAATAATGTAGTCACTACAACAGTGAATTTCCGTAAAAAAACATTTATTTTTTACAGTGTGGAGCTGGACTCTCTAGCGAGGCGGAGAGGAGGAGCCTTGCTAAACTCCAGGCCATCAGGGAAAACCCCTCCCACCCACTATACACAGACTTGGCTGACAGGAGGAGCATGTTCAGTGCTAGGCTCACACTACCTAAATGCAGCACTGAACGGCACAGGAAGTCCTTCATTCCAACAGCCATCAGACTATACATGCATCACTGTGCCTCACTGAGCACAGAGTGACAGTTACCATCTTCCTGGACTCTTAGTTTTGAAACAGCACTGTGCAATATTACACCTACTGTAGACTTCAGTATATTTTTACTGTATTTATTTACTGTATATTTTATTCCATTTTTATTCTATTCTATTCTATTTTTTTTTTCTTTTTTTTTTAGTTGTTATGCCAATTCCCAACCCCCTTCCTGGTTGTTGCGCACTTTCCCCTACTGTTGGTCCGAGAGGCCGGAGACTGTCACATGTTTTCCTCAGACGCATGTGCAGCCAGCCGGCAGCCAGCCTGGCCGTGCAGATTCTCACCGGGAGAGTGTAACGTGTGGAAGGTCGCACTACCTCTCTCCAGATCCTACCCTTGCTGAGCAGGCGCCCCGACCGAACTGTAGGGGTCGCTGTCCACAATGCCCAGGACCCACCCACGGCTCCCCTCCCCCTAACTCAGCCAAACGAGTTAGTATAGCGATCAGCCCGAGCCAAGGCAATGCTGACTCTATTCTTATCCTATAGGCAATTTGATTTGTTTTGTTATTCTTATTCGTGACCTGTTCTGTCTAAATGTTTAATGTTGAGCGATTTGCAGTGTCAAATTTCCCTCGGGATAATAAAAGTATATTCTATTCTATAGATTAGATTTTTGTATGTTGTGTATGTCATAATGTCATTATGAATTGAAAATGGGGGACCCTGATGTAAACAAGACGAAAGTCATTCTCTGGTCTGCATCCCCTTAACAATTGTGTGTATTGAGTTGTACTGTAATGTACCCATTCTGCAATCTGTTAATTAAAGTTTTCAATCAATCAATCAATCAATCTCTCACTATTCTGGAGTTTAAATCATATTCTTTAAAATAACACAAATCTTCTCAAATTGGGGTCCCAGAGACAGGATCTTATTAAATGGAGGTCTGCAGCCCAGTGTGTATCAATTAAATTTGGGGTTATTGCTATGAAAACGACATCACTGGCGTAAACGTGAAAACGGGGAAGGGAGGGGTCAGTGCGGGGGGTTGGATGTGGAGTGGTGGACCGCCGCGCTCTCTTTTCACTGTCAGAATAAACGGAAAGATGGCGGCGGCGCTACGGGTAGTTGTGCTATCGGGGAGTGGGAGAGCTCTCCTATGCACACCCAAAACAATCAGGACCCCTAAGGTATGCCGACGATTACATATTGTATGTGACATGTGTGAGAGATTAAAACTAAAAACGGATGAATAAACGACTTTTCTGTTACTGTCCTGACACTTAGCCGACAATGATAGCCGGTTAGCTTGATAGCTAGCTCGGTTGGATATAGTAAGACAAGGTCACTCGTGTTGCCGGTTGTCTCGTTTTTAGGATGCTACTTGGCATAATATGTTAAACATTCTATGGTGATTCTTCACTTTTGGGGAATCGAATTAATGTCTCCGCTAACCTTGTAGCATAACCATATCAGACATAGCTTTAATGACCGATAGTTTTGCCTAGTTGACTAGCAAATGATAGCCAGCTAGCTTACGTTAGCTAACTTATGACATGAGATTGTTTAGCTACCGTTAGCTAGCTAAGTAGCCGGCATATGTTCGATTATTTGAGCTTTCGTGCAGTTAGTTGCGAACATGGAAAGTTGTATCGTCAAAGTTACGTTAGACATCTGTCACTTAATTTAGAAGGGACGTGTCTCTCCACGCAATTTCACAAGCTTCGTATAAAACAGAATCCGGCTAGCAGCATTAGCATCTCAAGGACTATGAAGGAACTTCCGGCGGAGCAGCTGACCTTATTTCACCCATACTCAGCTTGTAACATTACCCTTTATCAGAAATAATTTAGCATGCTAGAGTGACCTGAAACTGCTCTGATAGTCAACTGATGCTACCTTATAACGTCAAGTGTAACCCATAGATTTAAACCGTTTTTACAATATCTAACCATGTTCATTCTCTGTCAGTATGGGGACCGTTGTCCCTGTCTGCCTTTATGTTTGCTACTACAGTACTAGTTAGTGATGCTGCTGGAACCTAGCTAGCTGAATGCATTCATGTGATGCCTTTTTGCTCCTTTACAAATGCAGGGAGGGACGGACAGTTTCACAAGATTAACTGCATAATACTTTAGCTTTTATGTTCCAGGATCATGTTGTAACTGAAGCTTGGCTATGCATATATGCTAATAGTTTGGTTTGTTGGATTAAAAATCACATTGTTTTGCAGAAAGAATTATTAAACGTGTCGGGACACAGTGTCAATGGTAGCTGTAGTACGTGCTGTGTCCAAGTATGCTTGTGGTGAACCCTTTCACTACCACACGACAGAAGGTTAACCTTTCACTACCACACTACAGACGGTTAACCAGTAGTGTAGTAGTGAAAGGGTTAACCTTCTGTACTGTGTGGTTGTGAACTTGTCGTGTGGCAGTGGTTAACCTGTATTGTCACGGTGAAAGGGTTAACAACTTGGTAGTGAAAGGGTTAAGTGTGTGACTTGTTGTGTGTGTAGTCTGAGAAGTGTGCATCGATGCTCTGGCTGTTTGTAGGAACCATTTTAAATATTATTAAGCTGTACTATATACTGTTCAGTCAGGAAGCTTGTTGTGAACCTAGCCTCATCTTGAGTGGTTCACCCTTTACTTATCCCCTCTCCCCTGTTGCTCTGACCTTCTGATAACAAGAGGTGACTCATGTAAAAGGAATTCAATTCCCCCTTAGCCTCTCCACTTGTGTAGTTTTGGACCAGGTTGCTTAAACGGAATTGCTAGCCTACACAGCATAAAAAAAAAAACCAAGAAGAAGAGAAAAATATTTGCTGTAATAATAATGCACACTTTGCTCATGCCAAATTATGTATGATGGGCTACAACAGTCTGATAAAAGATGATATACTGTGAGTGAATACTAGATTGTTTGGTCTCGGCAACAATATTAATTGACTAATTGAATAATTTGGACATGTGCACCTACAACACATTTTTACAAGTTCTGATTTGATCTCTTATCCTTACCCAGGCCAACATGTCATTCGCCAGTCTACCCCGGAGTAAGAAGGTTGCTCTGACGACGATGGGCATCATTACAGCTGGTGGGGCGGGGCTTGCCCTGATGTTGCACCAGTCCGTTAAAGCGTCCGACCTGGAGCTCCACCCCCCTCAATACCCGTGGAGCCATGGTGGGCCGTTGTCTTCTTTGGACCATGCTAGGTAAGACTTAAAAACAAACACACATGCGCCATGCAAACATGCACCAGCTGCCTGAGTGTACTTTGTCTGTCTGTGTCTCTCTCTCTATTGTGGGAGCTGTCCATCCACACACAGGCTGCCTGAGAGACCTGTCCACCTTCTGTGGTGCTGAAAACTTGAAGGCATCCCTGGCTTGTCGCAGCTGGCTCTCTCATTCATTGGCTCCATCATTCACTGTCACAGATTTCACATAACTCTCACACTCCTATGCAGAAAGTTGGATGACATTCCACTGACTAACATCTCTGTCCAAAGAGGAAGTAAACTAACCGGTGCTACCTATACTCATATTATTTCCCCATACTATCATTTAATAAATAATATAATATTGTTATCCATTATGTTTTTAGTCTTTTATAAATAAGAACCAAAAATCGGTTGAAAAAAGTTCATGGAAATGACTATGAAAGCGGCTATAAGGAATGTTTAGGCAGAATGATAATCTGTTTACCTTTCTGATATCTACATCACTGCAGTGTTAATTTAGTCAACGAAAATGATGACTAAATATGGTTGTCAGCTTTTCCCCCCGACGACGAGACGTCACATTGACACATTTGCAGCCATTCGATTTCCCCATCCAGCTGTAGCTGGGCCAGGTTTCCATTACATAGTTTCACTGTCCGTCACCTTGTTTGTAGAGCTAAATCTATATTTTATATTATAGCTATGGATACAATACCATGGTAATTTGACAGTAACTATCTTCTGTTCAAGATGCAAAAAAGAATAAATTGTCATGAATATGTTCACGCGTTATCCCGTGGTGAATATAAGTATAATTTCGTAATGATCCGGGCTAATTCCTGGGAGGCTGGCTATAGGGCGCAACGTGAATTCTACTAAAACTCTTGGCGTTTCGTCCCTGGACACGCTACTATTATTATCAAATCAAATCTATATAATCGGTATCATGTTTCATCATGAATGCATGAAGGGGGGGGGGGGGGCGGTAGTTTTTGAATATTTGATTGCCAGTAACGTCATTCGTTATTACCACAACATACGCCGATCAGGGGGATGGGTATGATAACCTTGCACGATCAAGCTGAAATTGACATCACATTGTCCATACCTGTGGTCGGTGGTATTCCAAAAAGAATATTCCAATTATTTGATCGCCATCTGGTCCATCCTATGTCCATCTGGTCCACGACATAACCCACCACAACATATGGATCGCGGGTCCCGAAAACGATTGAATGCGATCGGGTGAAGCCCTAGGTTTCCTATTACTAAAAAAAAGTCCGCCCGGAGTGGTTTAAACGTAGCACCCGGTCTGGAACAGGGTTTACTGCACTCTCGATACTGCCTACTAGCAGCATCTGGCCGATACTAGGCTTGGACGGTATTACGGTATACCAGGGTATTTAGAAATCCCGACGGTATTGAAAATCAATACAGTCAAAATCACAGATCCGCTTCAGTTTCTATTACAGTGAAACAGAGTTTTGAGTGTAGTGCACACACGCGCCAGCAGAGGGCGAGACCAGTCCTCACTAGTGGAGCGAGTGGGTCACAACGGTGTTCACGTTTTACGGTAATGTTGCGACAGTGCTGTGAAAATACCGTAAAGCGTTGTGACGAGAGTTGGTGTGTGTTGTTGTGGTGCACTGGTGGAGCAAGCAAATAATCCGTCTCTTATTATATGTGAACTAAAGAGTACAAGGTTTACACAACAGCCCACACCGCTTTTTTATTGTATTTGTACCGTCCTGTACTATCCGCTGTCAGCTGTTTATCTCTCTCTGTGAGCTTGATTAACTAGCGTTAGCTCACGTTAACTAGCGTTAGCTCTGCGGCTAATCTTAGATTACCCTGAACTAAATCAATGACTAGGTTATAAAGCATTTGAGTAGTTTTCACTGCACATAGAAGTAGCCAAACAGCGGGAGTAGGCCTGCCACGATAACACATTTTGCTGGGCGATTAATTGCCCCCGAAAATATCGCGATAAGCGATATTATTGCGACCGGTTAGAGAATTTTTTTGAGAAATGTATTTCCCAAAACTTTTATTTTGAAGCCCACCGCTCCGTCTTTTCCGGTGTTTAAGACTTTTATTTTGAAGCCCACCGACCGGACCGGAAGTATTGTTGTGATTATCCTAGCCGACAACTTGTCTCGTCCGGTTGTGTTTTTTAGTTTTAACGTTAGCTACTAACGTTAGATGCAGCTACTACAGGCAATCAACGATGAGGAGGAAGCGTCAAAGCAGTATATAATAGAATAGCTGTGGTGCGTAGGCACTGCAGCACGACTCGAAAACGACCCGTTATAATAAATTAATTCATGTTTAACTTGTCCCCGTCTCCAGTCCTTTGACTAGCCCCACCCGTTCATTGTAAACAATGATGCATGTAATTGTATTAACGTTATTCTGTGTTATTCTAACGTTACACTACAAATAACGCTACTTGGTTAAAAGGAGCAACACTATTGAGAAATGTAGTTAAGCTATGTGGCGTTGCTACTGCCCCACGGAGCTCCCGTGCTGTGCTCTGTAGTAACGCCAGCGGCCCCCCACACGGAGAGAGACTGACAAGGGGCACTGGTTCCGCCTCATTAAAACAAACGCGCAAATAGCAATTAATCGCGCCCGTCAAAATCATTGCATTCATTTTAATTATCGCGGCAATTAATCGATTTATTGCTTATCGCGGCAGGCCTAAGCGGGAGCATTTCGGGAGCATATGACCAAAACCCAGGCAATTTCGAGCCCTTAAGGAATCAAATAGTCTGCCATGGCTAGGCTACATGCTAACGCTAACGGTGCGGGCTTCTGACTACCATTCTGAGAGCTAACAATGATTTGTTTACTTGGTAACACGGGTCCCCCCCCCCCAACCCCCCCCCCCCCCCCCCGCTGATGAAAATGAAAGTCATACCGTCATATACCGTATACCGGGGTATTATGTCATCAGGGTATGACGGTGTGAAAAAAATGATACCGCCCAAGCCTAGCCGATACTGCACCGTTGGAGTCCCTGTATGCCTTTTAACGGCAACATACAGGTCCCTGACATTGAATAGGATATTAAAATCGAAAAAAAGGGAAAACGATCCAAAAACGTATATATATACTAGGGGGTGGAACGGTTCACAAAATTGACGGTTCGGTTCGTATCACGGTTTTAGGTTTTCGGTTCGGTTCGTTTTTTTTTTTTTTTTTTATTTAGCACTCTAAAAATACCATACATCAACATAAGATATATAGCCTAAAAATAATCCAACTTTTCAGTTATTCTCAAGGACGTAGTCATGCAAAAACTGAAAGAATGAGGCCATTATTTTGACAGTGACGGTTAGAGCTAGGAGAGATTTTGGTAAAGCAAGAGGGGAGGCATTGCTGATTTAAACATGCTTCTCATTTATTTGGTAAAAAAAAGGTTTACCTTTTAATAATGTTTGGCACACAAAGACCGAACTGACTGAAAAATATAGGCAACATTTCTCACGCTGAGGCTGTAACTGAGTGGCGAGACTAAACAAAAAAGACAAAATCGAGACTTTGGGTGGTGTGGATGCTCAGTCGAACTCTGGTGCGGACCAAACACACAAACTCTGGTCCGCCTGAAAATGTAGGTCTCGGTTCGCTTCATCGGACCAAACGCGGACCAAATATAGGAAGTGACTCACGAGCAGAGCGCTAAATTACTACCTGTTAGATTCTGATCAATCAGCCAGTATCACGTCCTCGTCTGTTTGGCTTGTGTTATCCTCTCCATCCACTGACCCTGCGTTGTGTATTTTTATTCCCCCGACGTCTCCTCATACTGGCTGATAAACCTTATCATTCCCCATTAGTGCAATCCGCAGCATAAGTGTTCACCACCTCCGTAAGAATTCGACACTTGACGGCGTACTACCTTACAAGGAAAAGCGTTGTTTATTTTCATAAACAGAAGCCTCAGCTCAGATGTTAACATATTGTATTTTCATTGCTATCGTCTCTGCTGTTATTCAGTCCAATGGTGGCTCAGGCCTTGTTAGCCAAAACCCTCCTCGTGTTAGCCGAAGCTAATGATGATGTGGCATCCTCCCTCCCCCCCCCCCCCCCCCCCCCCTCTCTGTGATGAGAGGAGGGAGTCTCTGATGGTTTCTTCTTCTCTTCTGTGTGATCTCAGTCCTAGTCAGATTGTAGTCTGCCTTACACCCGGAAGGAACTTGCTTTTCTATATTCTCGCCATAGCAACGACGGCCCCGCCCCTCTCCTGGTTACTATGTGCCGCTGCCATGACAACAGCTTTAACCTTTAAACACATTTCAAAACGTTTGTTTCATTAATGATGTCAAACCTCCCTCCCTCGCTCCATTGTGCCTGCTGTTCGTATCAGCTTGTTGATGTTCTTGCTGCTTCTGTGCTGCTCACACTGACTGCCTCCTGCCTCCGAACCGCTGCTTCCACCACCCTCTGCTAAGCCATGCACATTTCGACCTCTCTGACCTGGCCCCTTTAGATGCGGTCATCTCCCCCAATATACATTACATACATTGAAAACCACAGATTTCTCTCATTAAACAATCAGATCTGCGATATGAGGTAGCGTCACAAGCAGAGCAATGTGTGTGGACAAGAGGCGGGTTGCTACGTTTACTGTAGGGAGGGGCTTTTAGACTCATGTTTGTTTTGCTTCGAAAAGAGGGACATCCTCTCAATATGCGGGACATTCGGTCAAATGGTGGAACTGGAGTCAGACAGGGCTCGCAGTCACACACAAACATAGACACATGCGCAAAAAAACCTCCTCACCGGTCAACCTCACCGGCGCTTCAGTGCAATCAAACCGAGAGACCGTCCGCTCCCCGACTCTCTCTCTGCTACACTCCTCCCGCTGCGTCTACTACTACACACACATACACACACACACACAATAGGGCTCGCATTCACACACACATTTTCACTCTGTTGTGTCCAACCAATAGACGAGCGCCCTTTTCGGCCGCGTGACATTGTTCAGAAAGTTTGGTGCGCCTGACAAATTGCAATGTGAATTAGGGCTGACCTTCAATTTCTTTTTGGAATTTGAAGCTTCTGGGCCAAGATTTTATTTTACTTCGAAGCGTTAGAAAAAAAAAAAAAAAAAAACTTTTAAATCTTAGACAAACTAAACACTTTGCTTTCATGAAATATTGTAAGCCGTCATTTGAGGCTATATAAAAGCAGCACAATGAACACAAATATGTCAGTGCTGAGTCCGACCTAATCTTAAATAACAAACAGCATTGCTTGTTGTAGTTAACAAAGAGAGGCAGAGTTGATTTTGCAACAAAACAAAAAAAAGTCGTAATTTTAAATATTTTACATAATCGAATTTAATTTTCATATTCGAATCCCATGCCCATCGAACGAAGCTTCGAAGTATTTAAGACAGCCCTAATGTGAATGCAGACGAACCAAATGAAGAATGCAACAATGTTGCAACTTCACCCCCAGAATTGCACTGAGGCCCTGTTTAGACGGAAACGCTAGCAGGTGAATCCGCAAAAATATTTTTTCGGATGTGCCTTTCGTTTATACGGAAACGGTGTTTTTACGGGGTGAAACCGCAAAAAAGTGAGACTACCTTCCAGGGTGGAATTCCTAGAAACTATAAACCTTTACGCTATCATCTAAACTGTCAAACCGCATAAAACGATGACGAAAGGGTTGTCAAGGCTCTCGTTGCGCGTACTGCTTACATCACAGGCATGCGCCAGTAGCCTAGAAGCGTAAACAAAGCATGTCTGATTCTATCCATGGCGATCACCTGAAGGCTACATTGGCAGTACTTTTAAATACACAAGAATCTGTCCCGCGGCGTGACTGGACCCACTGTCTGTGAGTGACTCTGCTTTGGTCCAATCACATTCCCCACCCACAGTCTGCGAATCAGAGGCAGAGTAGGGTGGGTCTTCACAGCACGTCATGTAACATATGCGCCAATCGTGTGACAGCGGGGCTCAGTTGTCTCGAGTCATTACAGCGTCGTCTGCACGCAGAATTCCATCCCAAAACACTAGTCTAAACCAGGGTTTCCGTTAGAAAAAATTGTTGTCGGTCTCCGTGACCTGCAAGATTTCAATCTACCGGACAAATGAGATTAATTCCGGTCATAGTTTAGAATAAAGAATGTCATTCTCAAGGCATGTAGATTTATAATATTATTACTTAAAACTAGGCTACTTTTGCGTATACAGTCATTAATTAATATATTCCAAATAAAATAAGTCCCTCGATACTCCGTGCTGCTGCTGACTTGAACTAAAATAGACCGCGTATGTGGGCAGTCGGTCCGACACTACACAGCAGTCTGTTATAATCACATTTTTATGAGCTAACGAATTCCGTTATATTGGACATTTGTATTAATTATATCAAGCGAAGAACTGAGAAAGCAGAGAGGCGGCAACATTATCGTGGTTTGCGTGACGACTCTCTCCACCTCGCAACAACTTATTTGCAAAGAGTATGGCGCTGCAGAGAAGCTCATTCAGCTGTTATTGGCTCTTTTCTGGGAACCGCACAACAGCGCCCCCCACCCAACATTGGCTGAAAATGGCCGAATTGGAGTACTGATGGAATACTGCATTGTGCCGTTGCCTCTCTGGCTCTGCAGCTTCACATGCACTCGCACACCCAGCACTAAGCTCTCGCTGACAACGTCGTTGTCATTATTAGAAGCAACGAGGAAACAAATGTAATGATCGTTTCGTTCATCGCATAGGCTATTTAATTTTAGCCTATTTTAATACAATTCAAATAATCAAATTGTGCTTAGACTCAGGGAATTATTTTCACCGGACATTAAGACCGGAGATATTAAATAAGTCGGACTTCAACAGATTTTGCCGGTCAAAAACCGGTAATTACCGGCTAACGGAAACGCTGGTAAACGCAAAATTAAAAGTGAGACCGCAAGACGACTTTTGCGGTTTCTGTTCAGACTCTCTCCGTCTAAACGTAGCCAGTCCACCAAAACTATATGTGAAAGCGCCCTATGAAAAAGAATAAGACAAAAATGCTCAGACCTGTAGTTGACTAAAACCTGACTAAACGAAAAATAGATAAAGGTGACTAAATATGATAAATGGAAAATTTGACACATGACTAAGACTAAAATAAAAAATAACTGACGAAATTAACACTGCACCACTGCATACTTCATAAATGTTAAGACTAGCTTACTTTTTGGTTATTCGTGATACTATAATATATACACACCCAATTCAAAGTTATTGCATCATTTTCTCTCAAACAGTTTGGTTGTGGATATCTGGATTGGGTACAGTTATAAGGCACTTCATGCAGAGCTGTTTGGCAGGCTGTGAGGTACAGGCGTAGAGACAGCTCTGCGTAGGAGTGTGGGTAACTCTAGCTACCAGCAACATGCTAACTGCTACTACTCCCCCAACATCCGAGAGGTGCTTTTAAGTAAATCCTCTGTTCAGCTTACACGACAAGATTCAGCAGAAAGAGCATGTGTGTGTCTCTCTGTGGCCAAAAGGAGACATATATTTCTGAGATTTGTATTAAGTCCTGTGCTCGTCTAATACAGAGTCCAAAAAATACCCGTAATCGGGGAACAAAATTAACTTTTTGACTTACCAGCCATTTGGCTGGTCGATTTTAAAAACTACCAGCCAGGCAGATTTTTTACCAGCCAAAAATTATAAATAGCTTTTTAGTATATCGCCATGTGTTATTATTACTATATAATACACTCATATGCTATTTTCAATTTTAATATCATAAACAACATAAGGAATATTAGCATAATTTTGAGTGGACTGAAGGAATGAGTCATCGTTAATAGTTTTAAATGCAAATACTTTATTGAAACATAGAAGTGTGGTCGGGACTCGGGACACACACACACTGTTTCAACTCACCACCCCCGCATCATATTGTAGTCTAGTCTGTCTTCAAACTTCCATTCCTCTCGAAACTTTTATATTTGAATATCAACATTATCTGTCCATCCTCAGTAATCCTCAGTTTACTATAATATACTCCTGTCCTGACTAGTGACTTCAGCGTCTTTCCAAACGCACGCACACACACAGAGAAAGGGAGAGTGCCCCCCCCCCCCCCCATTTCCCTTTCCCCAGTCCACACTGCAGTCTGCTGTTCTCTATGGCTCTGCGCCTCTGCCTCTGATCAGGATTAGCTTGTTAGCTAACGTAACGTTCATTTCGGGCGATGTGGGCATAAAGGAATGGCGACGATGCAATGCATGTTAGATGCATTTAACCCGTTGTGAGAAGGAGAAAAAAAAACAGACTTATTTCGGCTCGCAAAATAGGCGCACTGCTGTGTAGCCCTGCTCGGCTTTAATGCGAGCAGAAGCACGGACTGGGGCGGATATGACTCGCGGAGTTGCCACAGGTTTTTTCAAAATAAGAGTATCATATGAACCGAACGTTGGTAGCTGCCGGCGCCATAGATATTATGACTGGAGCTGCGCTTGGGGCGGAAATGAGACCCGCACAGGATTTTCAAAATAAGAGTATCGATATGAACTACACGCCAGGTGGCGGGCAGACCTCTCATTGTTAGTCGCCAAACCTTAAATCTGCCCGCCGTTGGCGGCTACTTATTTTGTTCCCTGCCCGTAATCAAAATGTGACGACTCGTACTTTGGCCTCACATTCATCTTGAATTCAAATTGAAATACAAATAGCTGTAGGTACACTGTCGTTTGTAGGGATGTCACGATATCAGTTTCTGATGGTATGATAATAACCATCAACTAAAACGAAATGTACTTTTTTTTTTTTTTTACTTTATTTTTTAGTGTTTATCGCTTTTCTGGTCAAGCATGACCGACAGATACAGGGTGAAACGGGATATAGAGCAGGGGAAGACATTCTGGCAAATGACGGCGGGTCCGGGAATCGAACTCGGAGTCCACCAGATCCGTGACGTAGCACGGTTTTCTCCGACGCAGAAATAGCGCCGAGATATGCGGTGAGCTACTGGAGCCCCCTGAAATTTACTTTTTGACTCACCGGCCAGTGGCAGGTAGATGGGAAAATTAGTTCGGTACACAATGGTTCGGTACGGATACGTGTACCGTTACATCCCTAGTCTACTCTAAAGCATAGCGGTTCTCAAACTATGGGTTGTGACATGAAAATGATTTTTGAATGTTATTTTCATGATTATATCTCACAGGTCAAACAAACCTGAATGTTATTGCCATAAAATACAATGTAGTTTGTTTCTTTACCTTACTAAAAAAATGCGTCTCAATCTGATAAAAAATGGCGGAGCAATGGACATTATAAAAAAGTAACTGTACTTACAGTAGATTTAATTCATGGTCTTTGTTGCCCTATATCGGGCGCCTGGTGGTACTAAATCCAGATTTAACTACCATTGGAAAGAGGAGATTTGGCCCGATCCATAGTTGTATGACATGGCCATAATAAGGTAATTTAGGCTTATATTCTATATACATATTTCAAATTGCATGTGTCCGGATGCCAAAATTCAGTACTGTATCTGCCCTTTATTCATTTGCTTAGATTTTTTGTACACTTGATCTCAAGAAGGTGGTGAAGGAGTTCAGTGGCAATCTTTCATGTCTGTTCAATGGTGTTATTCACCATCAAAGATGGGGGAAAATCGTTCATTACAATTTACTCAAGCATAGTAACGCACAATATATCCGACACTGGGAAAACATTCCCTGAGGTCCATAGATGTCCCTAGATACCAAGAACATGCAAATGGACCTTGTAGAAGTGCCGCAATCTTCCATTTACTTGGGTATGTACTTTTAGGCGAATCTTCTGAAAATATGGCTAGCGCTTTAACACATCCACTGCCATAAACGGCTTACCACGGGTTTGCTGATCATGCGAATTCCGCCAATCCACGGCGTACAACGTTATTGAGATCATATTTCATTTTTTCGCCATGGTATTCATAATTCCCTCACCCAGCCTCGGCTGAGACAGTGGGACTTGGCACAACCGTGCAACGCGTCAATACCGCCGCCTGGTGGATGATCGGTCGAGTTACTACCGGAAATGGATCTCTGGTGATCTCGGTGCATCTGGGAATTCCGTCTGGCAGTCACATATTGTTGCGCGACTCTAGACACACATCCGTGTATATGGATCGCTGCCATAACTCAATAATCGATATGATTTGGGCATTTATTGCGCCATACAAACCGGAAATGGATCTAGTCGATTGACGTCAAATAAGTGGGATCTTTTTCCTCCAGTCTCATCGGCGAACGGTAAGAGGACAGTAACGTTACTTTCAGCTTGATGGTTTATTCTTTTCAATGCAAACCGCTCTGATCAATATATCACCCATACTACATAAAGCATTTACTGACTATCACGGAATTATAAACTACCCCCCCCCCCCCCCCCCCCCCCCCCTTCATCCACGCATGATGAGTCATAACGTTTAGGATCGTATTCAGTTGGATTTTTTAATATAGCGTGTATCGCGAATAAACTGCAATCGATAATCTATATTATGCGTTTAGGCATATAGCTCACGTTCTAGGAATTACTGCAGAAAACGATAAAAACATACTTATATTCTAGACGGTATTTTCGTATGAATATATGAATGAAAAAGTATAACGTTCCTACATCCTGAACGATAGATAATCGATGTTGAATGGGCCATAGTAATGTCAATTTAGCAATACAATTTAAAAAGTTATAGCCCTGCAAAGAAGGTGAACATCTCCATAGGCTTAGACTGGTGGCAGTGATCATACATTGATGGATATATAAGCGTGGCAGTTAATGTGTTAAGAGGTTAATACACACACGTCTGTCTTTCTCACCAAGTGTCCATCTCGGCCTCTGACTGTGCGTCCTCTCTGTCCGTGTCCTCCAGTGTGCGTCGTGGCTACCAGGTGTATAAGCAGGTGTGTTCAGCCTGCCACAGTATGGAGTACCTGGCCTTCAGGAACCTGGTGGGAGTTTCACATACAGAGGATGAGGTCAAGGTCATCGCTGAAGAGGTCAGTGCTGTGTGTGTGTGTGATGATGGGAGAGAAAGGGACAGAAAGAGCATTGTGTGTGTCTCTGTGAGGTCAGTGCTGTGTGTGTCTGTGTGATGATGGGAGAGAAAAGGACAGAAAGAGCATGTGTGTGTCTCTGTGAGGTCAGTGCTGTGTGTGTGTCTGTGTGATGATGGGAGAGAAAAGGACAGAAAGAGCATGTGTGTGTGTCTCTGGTCAGTGCTGTGTGTGTGATGGGAGAGAAAGGGACAGATGGAGCATGTGTGTCTCTGTGAGGTCAGTGCTGTGTGTGTGATGGGAGAGAAAGGGACAGAAAGAGCATAGTGTGTGTGTCTCTGTGAGGTTAGTGCTGTGTGTATGTGTGTGTTAGGGGTGCACGATATAGATTTTTTTGACCCCGATATCGATAACTTTCTGCTCCTCAAGGTCGATACCGATAACCGATATATATATATTTATTGTATTATATATATATTTTTCTAATGTATATTCCTGTAGTGTTGACCTAACCAGATTTATCATGACATGAGTGTTACTACTATGAACAAAACAAAGCCAAGTTTTGACTCTTCAAATAAAGTGACTATATTTATTTTTCCAAATAAATATAATTTGAGTCAATCACAAAATTCACAATCCGTCAATGTCATTAACCCTTTCAGTGCCAGCGACGACATATCTCGTTTTATCAGACCCCCCATTGAGTGCTGACCGACACGAAATGTTGTTTGTTTGCCGTATTTTTTTTATTGGCGATTTGAATTCATATTTCATCAATCGAGCCTCGGGTTAGTGCTGCAGAGTCTCTCTGAGCTCAATTGGGAAGATACCGCCCCCTATCGTCTCTCCCTGTGTAACTGCACCCCATCAGCTCAGATTGATACAGGGGGAGTGGTTAGTTTGCTCATTTTATTTTTCCGTCGAGGCATCTGAAGAGACCAAGTGATCGCCGGCCCTCAGAACAGCGACGATTATGTATTTACAGTACCAACACTGTAATCAATAAGCGTGATCGATATTTGGAATGGTGATCACGAATTGGAATAATCTTTTTGGATAACATCTGATCTCGGTTAAGGAATCTATTTTACCAGTCTTAGGATAATCAGACCTGTTTTCACGGAGATATAAGCGTTTGCCCTATGCTGTGTGTGGCTGTGATCGCTGATGAGGAAATAAGATAATTGATTTTTCAACCCGCGTCTATAGCGTGCATAAGTACACATTACTATCGATAATCTAGCGTTTATTTGAAAACGATCATAAATAGGCCGAAAAATTACAACGTTTTTGTGTATTCTAGAATATTCCTGTCTTTTATCACGAAATCTTTATATTTTCCTTGAAAACAAGGGCTTTTCAAAGTGCTATAAAACGAAAATGAACCGATAAAAAAACAATCCGTTTCGACAATGTTGACTGCAAACAAGTCATTACGACTGGCAGATTAGACACATAGCCATAATTTAAGAGAGAGAATATGCGTTCACAACGCTATCATTGAAGTCCGTGGTGGCATTTAAACGGGGTTTTACCATGTTCACCAGTGGTAATCAAAGTGTTAACAATGTGTTTCCCTGAACAATGAGTGAACTAAAAACCAACAGGTATTGTGCTTTGTCAGTAGGGATGGGTACCGTTCACATTTGAACCGATACGGTACCGGTACCTGTGAATCGATACCGGTACCCAACGGTACCTTTTTTCTGTACTTTAGTCTCTAAAAATGTAATCCAAACTTCAAATAACCACATTTTCGAGCGTTTTCGGCTTGCCATTGCCCCGACTGCTTTGTTGTTGAATCAAGTAAAATCCTAAGTAAGCATATATTGTGCGTGTGAACGTTGACATGAAAATAAAAAAGTGTAAAAAATATAAATAAAAAAGTGTAAATTTCTTTTTATTTATTTTATCGGAGCTATCAATAATTGTATCGGGATGACGTCATAATTGCTGATATCGGCCAGATAATTATCGACCCGATAATTATCGTGCATCCCTAGTGTGTGTGTGTGTGATGATGATGGGAGAGAAGGGGACAGAAGGAGCATGTGTGTCTCTCTGAGGTCAGTGGTGTGTGTGTGTGATGACGGAAGAGAAAGGGACAGAAAGAGCATGTGTGTGTCTCTCTGTGGCCTAAAGGAGATATATATTTCAGAGGTTTGTATTAAGTCCTGTGCTCGTCTAATACAGAGTCTAAAAAATACCCGTAATCAAAAGGTGACTACTTGTACTTTGGCCTCACATTCATCTTTAATTCAAATTTGAAATACAAATCGCTGGGTGTATAGAGAAAAAGAAAGACCTCCGCCATCTGGTCCCAACATTTATGCCCTTTCCCTTCTTCCCTCTCTCCTCCCCACGCGTCAGGTTGAGGTGGTAGATGGTCCAGATGAGTCGGGAGAGATGTTCACGCGTCCAGGCAAGCTGTCTGACTACTTCCCCAAGCCCTACGCCAACCCTGAGGCTGCCCGTTCGGCCAACGGAGGAGCCCTGCCTCCTGACCTCAGCTACATTGTCAACGCCAGGTAGCTCACACACACCTGTCAAGTAATACCAGTGTTTCCCCTCGGATGGAGTTAAGAGGTGAAGCACAGGGGTGTTTTATTTTGTGTGTGTTCGTGAAGTGCGCCCTGCCGGGAGGTTTCTATTCGTCTGCCGGCACTAGAAGGCCTCTCGAGCCCCACGTACATACAGTGCATTAGGGGTGGGAATCGCCAGAGATCTCACGATACGATACTATCGTATCGCGATACTAAATAAATCGCGATACGCTGAGTATTGTGATTTTTTTTTTATCAAATTTTATTTATTACCCTTTTTTAAACTGCAAAGTAAAACTTTGTCAACATGTTTTATCTAATAAAATAAAGTTCAGTCTGTTCATCTCACTTCAATCATTTTTATTGCAGAACATGGTATTTTCTCAAGCAGACTGTAATCTGTGTTGCATGTACCTGACAAACTGAACTGTTTGTATTAGTCATATTCCAACTTAACTGAATGCACGTGTGTGTGTGTGTGTGTGTGGACTACTGTACAGGTATTGAAATGAACAATGCAACTTCCTTATACAAATTATTTTTATTTTATGAATATTTAAATATCGATACTTGGCGTCCCTGTATCGATACAGTATCGCCACGCAAAGTATCGCGATACTACTACATATCGATTTTTCCCCCCCACCCCTACAGTGCATATTTGTGCACAGTAATGAGCAGGACATGCTTACGTATTATGGTGTCTCAAGATTCTAAAAATGTTTAATGTTATTTTTGAAATGCAGTCAAAATATTGTTTACCCAAATAGAATGTGAAATGGCTATCATCATTTCATCAATATTATATGATATTGATCCTAGTATCTTCAAAAACTCTTCAGGAATAAAGAACCTGGTTGATATTCCCATCGGCACTCTGATAGTTATATTCTATATACTCTGGATATTCTCTCTCTCTCTAGGCACGGTGGTGAGGACTACGTGTTCAGCTTGTTGACTGGTTATTGTGAGCCTCCAGCTGGTGTGGCTATCCGTGAGGGACTGTTTTACAACCCTTACTTCCCCGGCCAGTCTATCGGAATGGGCCCCCCCATCTACAATGAGATCCTGGAGTTTGACGATGGTACGTATGGGAACAGTGTAGGGCATATAGAGGGGTGAAGTTACTCCCATATTTTTTTTGAATAGATTCAACTGTGTTATTATACAGCACAAGTACAGTACAGGGTAAAATCTTCCCAGATAGTGACACAAGTCTAATATGTGAATTCAACAACAACATTATAGCATATGAAACGGAGGTGTGCTGAACATCACATTAACTTATGGAACAGATCATAAAAGTGTTAAAGGGGCTATGTATTATAAATGTCATTTTCAGTCTCTAGCATTGTATTATAGTAATAGGAGTTTGTATCAATGTGTTTTAGTGTCTAAATACCATATTGGCGGATTGCTCTGTTTCAGCCCAGCCCCTTTCCTGCTACAGTAAATCAGGCCATTTTTATTTGAACGGCCGATATAGGTCATACGGCCGCTGGGTAGCAGACAGTGATGTGATTGGCTCTGTGGTTGTAGCTAATGCCCGCCCACATTCTACCTAGACTGACTGTACACAGCGAAACCATTTCCTCATACTCTGCATGGGGAGAGAGAGAGAGAGAGAGATAGAGAGCACTTGGGGGGGGGGGGTGGGGGGGTGGGACCTGCAGCGCGCCACACACACGCAAACGGGAGATTGAAAGAAAGAAAAAAAAAACCACAAGATGCCGGCGGACTCTCATCGCCGAGAGGGAGAGAAAGGAAGAGAGAGGAAGAGAGATAGAGAGCACTTGGGGGGGGGGGGGGGGGGGACCTGCAGCGCGCCACACACGCAAACGGGAGATTGAAAGAAAGAAAAAAAAAAAGCACAAGCTGCCTGTCTTTTTTTTCTCTCTCTCTCTCTCTCTCCCACCCCCTCCCTCTCTCGCTCTCTCTCTCTCTCTCTCTCTCTCTTCCCCCCCTCCCTCCCTCCCTCTACCAGTGCAGACTGTGTGGCACTGTCACTCAAAGTGCTTATGGGCGGAGCCAGGCCATAACAGCCTGATTTCTTGAGGCTGATTTTGAGTACTTGATTAGAAATATAAAACAATGCATTTTTTTGAAAAAAACCTTACAAATGTCTTCAATAGACTAACAGGAATTGTGTAAAGTTGCCCAAATAGTGCTAGGAATAGCAATACATAGCCCCTTTAAGTATTTCACAAAACGCCTCTGGAAAATCTTTTTGCCATACCCTATATGGGAGGGAGTGGAAGGTATATTCCTGGCCAACTGGAATGGCCCTATCCATAACATGGAATACCAGGATGCAGGGCCCAAAATTAGAGCCTGCCATCCGCGCAGATTTTACGTTTGGCGAGTGACACTGAGAGGTATGTACGCCATGTGGCGGGTAACAAAATAGTAATGTAAAATAATTAAAACTGCGTGTGTTTGGTCTTACGACAGGCCTAATTTGTGGCTTGTTTACAGACGTCACATCCCCTACTCTTCTGTCCTGACTGCTCGTGGCGCCTGCTTGGACTGTAGGGAGCTAACGTTATGTCCGCCTGCGATAACGATTAGAGTAACATTAGCTTAATAACGTTACATCATGTGTTACAAATAGGGATGCTCGATATTGGCTTTTTTACCGATACCGATACACCGATATTGTCCAACTCTTAATTTGCGATATCAACCGATATCAATCGATACCGATATATGCAGGGTTTCCCCCCCCCAAAAACGGAATAATTTCAGGTAATTAACATTACATATCTCTTGTTGTGGAATTAACACAACATTATGCATACTTTTGACAATAAATAAAATCAGAATTTGTTCTTACTTGCTTGCCTGGGTAAATAAAGGTTATAGAAATGTAAAAAAAATAAAAATGAATACCGATATTTTCCGATATCACATTTTAATGCCGATATCGGACGATAATATCGGACATCCCTAGTTACAAATATGTGGAACTATGGAAGGAGTAAGCCGACCGGTAAAAAGAAAATCCACCGCGGCAGCGAGAGCGGGACCACCTAACAAAAGAAAGTTTCGAGAGGAATGGACGCTTGGAGATAGCGGTGTTTCAAGAGACTGGCTACAGTATGATGCTGGGCTGTAGTGATGAGTTGTTCAGTGTGCTGCAAGTATGTCAAAAAGAAAAACAGAAACAACACGTTTGTCATCGGTAGTAAATCAATGAAGCTGGAATCCATTCGTGACCATGAACAGAGCCAGTGTCACATTGGCTGCATGTCTGTGTCCCGGAGTCAATTGGAGCCTCTCCTTTCAAAAACAGCCATGTCAGAGCAGAGGTGGAAACTGAGCTACACTTTCTAACAACCTGCCCACTGTACCAAGATATCAGAGACATATACTTCCCATGAATTGCAAACACCCAAAGAGAGTTTGAAAACATGACAAATAACGGAAAACTCCCATGCCTACTGGGTGGAGTATAGCAATGTGCAACTGTACATAAAAGGACATCCAATGGAATACAACCACCATAAAGGCTGTCAATCATGCAAGTAT
This sequence comes from Notolepis coatsorum, assembly GCF_963971535.1. Classification (NCBI taxonomy): domain Eukaryota; kingdom Metazoa; phylum Chordata; class Actinopteri; order Aulopiformes; family Paralepididae; genus Notolepis; species Notolepis coatsorum. The sequence goes on from NC_140170.1 coordinate 116,040,342, forward strand.
TCCTGCACTACCTGTACTGTACTGATCTCTGTGCATAGACCTGACAAACAAGCACATACTTTTAAATACACTTGAAAGACTGCTGCTGTTTCTAAATGTTATATTAAGTTATTTGTACTTACTTACATGTACATAATGTGTCATGTACAGTATATGTGTCTATGTGTCTCTTAGTCTTTACATTTTATATATACAGTGGTGGCCAAAATTATTAGAACACTTGGTATATTTAGGAGGTTTCAGTTGTTGTTCAATTGGCCATTAAAATACCCATAAAACAAATTAAATATATACAAAGTCATCATTATGCTCTATAAACCATAGAATAGAGCCATCATAAGGAGATTTGCGTAATTTTCCTTACAAAAAACTAGCTAGGCCTATCTCACTGTCAATGTCACACAATCATGTTCCTTCACAGTCCAAGCACTGTAAAGTACACTTTAGACCGCCATGATGCCACCAATTCACACCAGAACCGAAAGGGGAGAGTTGGAAAAAGAAACTTTCAGACAAGTGAAGCATCTCATAATTATCAGTCTTAAGGACCAAAGAAAGACCTCACGAGAACTGCGCGACAAGATGACTCAACACAATGACTAATGGTGCAACAGTGTCTTCAATAACTGCGTCGGAAACTGGGAGAACAAGGACTTTACTTTACAAAGAAACCATTACCGAGAGAGAAAAATATAGTGAAATGCCTGAAATTGGCAAAAGAACACAAGAAATAGACAAAGGAAGATTGGTATAAAGGGTTGTGGACTGATGAGTCCAAGTTTGAACAGTTTGGCAACAAGCGAAGAGTGTATGTTCGACGGAGGAAAGGGGAGAGATATAAAAAATGAGTGTCTCTTGCCAACAGTTAAACACAGAGGGGGTAGTTATTATGGTCTGGGGTGCCATTTCAGCCTCAGGAACAGGTGACTTAGTGAAAATTGATGGCATCATGGATAAGAAAGTATACCACAACATTCTGGTGAGGCACAGAGTACCATCTGGGAGTCGTCTAATTGGGCCTGGGTTTATTTTCCAAGAGGACAATGACCCTAAACATTCTTCTAACTATTGCCGGAACTACCTGGAACAGAAGGAATCTGTTGGAACATTGAAAATTATGGACTGGCCCCCTCGAAGTCTGGACCTCAACCCCATCGAGCAAAATTGGGGCGAGTTGGACAATAAACTGGACAGATCTATTGTACATTCAAAGGAAAGCCTTTGGCTTGAGTTGCAGAAGGCATGGGATAACATTAGTGTTGAAGTTCTCAGGAAATATATTGACTGTCAGAGAGATGTGCTGGTGTAATTGCTGCAAAAGGTACATACCAAATATTAAAGTTAAAAGAAACATCTGCATGTTTCATGAACATTAGGAAATTAAATCATGTTTTGGAGGCAAGAAAAGGTCAATGTTTTCAGATCTGTCGGGTGTTCTAATAATTTTGGCCACTACTGTATGTGACATATTTGGCCGGTAAGAAATATGCTTGGCAGGTAGATTTTTCCCATCTACCCGCCACTGGTCGGTGAGTCAAAAAGTAAATTTCGGGCCCTGCCAGGATGGTATGTTGGCACATGATGAGCAAGAGTGCTCACGATCTCTAGTTCCTGGTCTAAGACATATGGTCCTCCCTTTCTATAATGAGTGTGTGTTTACGCACATGCATAACCCCCCAGAGCGTGACCATTTAGTCATATTTTGCGGGGGGATTTAGATTGTTCATTACCAGGAGAGAGATGTGTGTGAGAGACAAGGACACTAGAGAGCCAACCGAGGCTCTCAACAGATATGCCTTTGTTTTGGTAGTAGAAGTAATGATTTTTGTAGTAGCAAGTGTGTGCTTGTACGACTCTGTACTGCATACTTAAAATATGACTTAATAATTATTATCCTTAAATGGACACTCCTTATGTTTGTTGCCATAGGAACCCCCGCCACCATGAGCCAGGTTGCTAAGGATGTGTGTACCTTCCTGAGGTGGGCCGCAGAGCCAGAACACGACCAGCGCAAACGCATGGGACTGAAGGTAAGAGATTAAACACGCACACACACAAACATACATTATGTAGTGTACGTATCCATGCAGTCAGACCAAGCTGAATGAAGCACACGCAGTCATAGGCCCTGTTCACACACAATCCTTATTAGGAAGAGGAGCAATGTTTCAACTGAAGTGAAAGACTTGCCTGCTAACAAGGCAGTAGATGCACCTTGTCCTCCAGACAACCTTTTAATGATACTCAAGAAAACTAATGAGAGCATACAAAAGTATTAAAGAATACAACTTTTTTGTTAGCTGTTGGGTCCACAAACTCCGTACCAAGGTGCTCCATAATGACCGTTGTTTGGTTTTTGCCATGGTGTGTGGCTTTTCTTTTATTGTCCTGTGGATTAACCTAGTAACATTCAACTCTCTGCGTTAAGTTATGGTTGTTTACTTAACATTACTAGGTGAGGGGCGGCCGGGTAGCGCAGCGGACTAAGCGTCTGTCTACCACCACAGAAACAGTGGGATCGAATCCAACTGTGGTGCTTCCGGGTTGGCCGACCGTCCATACTAACACAATTGGCAGTGTTAGCGGGTGGGAAACCCGGCGAGGGTGGGTCCTGGTTGTTGTAAACAGCAACTCCTACAGTTCGGTCGGGGCGCCTGCACAGCAAGGGAAGGATCTGGGAGAGGTAGTGTGACCTTCCACACGTTACACTCTCCCAGTGAGAGTCTGCGCTGCCAGGTGAAAAGAAGCGGTGGGCTGGGTACACATGTGTCGGAGGAAGCATGTGATAGTCTCCGCCCTCCCGGACTGACGGTAGGGGGGTAGAGTGTGCAACGACCAGGAAGTGGATTGGGAATTGGCATAACTCACCACTGTCTGCACCATGTGCTCATCCACACTCCTGCTTGGGGACTTCAATATTCATGTGGACAACACCAGCTGCTCCACAGCCATTGATTTCCTCTCACTACTGGACTGCTTCAATATCACACAGCACACAAATGGTCCCACCCACACCAAAGGTCATACACTTGACCTGGTCTGTTCCACTGGCATAATACCATCTGAGGTACAGTGTCTCGACCTGGCGGTGTCCGACCACCATGCTGTCCTTTTCACCCTCCCTACTTCCCTACCCAAGCTTCGGAATGCACGCACCATCACCTACAGGAACATCAAAACAGTCAGTGCACCAGCTCTGACCAACCTGCTAACCATTCACCTGGCCTCAGCTCCCCCCAGCACCCAGGTGGATGGTCTGGCTGCCCACTACAACTCCGCCCTATCCCGCAGCCTGGACTCTCTCGCCCCCATCAAAACCCGGACTGTCACCTACACCCGTCCTGCCCCCTGGTACACCCCTGAACTCCGCTCCCTGAAGGCTGTCGGTCGCCAATTGGAGAGACTCCATACAAGATCTGGCCTCACTGTCCACCTCGAGGCCTACAAGGACCACGTGCAGGCCTACAAGCTAGCTCTCATCAAGGCCAAAACAAACTACTATTCCACCCTCATCGGCAACCAGCAAAACCACCCCAGGACACTCTTCTCCACCATCAACCGGCTACTCCGCCCCCTCGACCCCCCCCCGCCCATCTGGTGCCCACGACCTCTGCTCCAGGTTCCATGTCTTTTTCCAGGACAAGGTCAATACCATCTACCAGCAGCTAGCAGTGCCCCCCTCCTCCCCCTCACCTGCTCCTCCCCCTGGGTGCCCCCCCCCCCCAATGCAGCCTCTCCTCCTTCTCCCCGGTAAATGGTCCCCAAGTTGTCAAGCTCATAGCCTCAGCCAAAGCCTCCACCTGCTCACTTGACCCCATGCCTACCACCCTGGTCAAGATCTGCCTCCCTGCTCTCTGCCCCACCATGGTCAACATCATCAACTCCTCATTTGAATCTGGTCTCGTCCCCCCCTGCTTCAAAACAGCCTCCGTCACCCCCATCATTAAGAAACCCGGCCTCGACCCAGACGAGCTAAACAACTTCCGTCCGATCTCCAACCTTCCTTTCCTTAGCAAAATCTTGGAAAGAGCAGTGGCCGCCCAACTCCAACAATACATGTCCAACCATGAGCTCTATGAGCCTTTTCAATCCGGCTTCAGAACTCAACACAGCACAGAGACCGCCCTCATCAAAATTACCAACGACCTCCTCCTTGCAGCTGACTCTGGCCACATAAGCATCCTCATCCTCCTTGACCTTTCTGCAGCATTCGACACAGTCTCCCACTCCATCCTCCTCAACCGCCTATCCAACAACCTCGGCATCACTGGCTCAGCACTCTCCTGGTTTCAATCCTACCTCACCACCCGGACACAGTTCATCACCATCGGCGACTCCAGTTCCACCCCGGCCCCAGTCAACCAAGGCGTCCCACAAGGCTCCGTACTTGGCCCAATCCTATTCACCATCTACATGCTCCCCCTTGGTCAGATCATCCGCCGCCATGGCCTCAACTTCCACTCCTATGCCAACGACACTCAACTCTACCTCTCCACCAAACCATCCACCCATCTCCCCCCACACTCCCTTATCAACTGTCTGCACGAAATAAAAACCTGGATGTCATCAAATTTCCTCAAGCTCAACAACAATAAAACCGAGCTCATGGTTGTGGCACCCAAGGCCCTGCTCCGGAAGGTTGGGGATCTCACCCTCAACATTGACGGCTGCTCCATCTCCCCATCCCCTAAGGTCCGCAACCTGGGCGTTATCCTGGACTCCACCCTTTCCTATCAATCCCATGTAAATTCCCTCACCAAATCCGCCTTCTTTCACCTCCGAAACATTTCCAGACTCCGACCATCACTTTCCGACACCACAGCTGAGACCCTCATCCACGCCTTCGTCACCTCCCGCCTGGACTACTGCAACGGGGTCCTGTCCGGGGTCCCAAGCAAAACCCTGGACAGGCTCCAGTATGTTCAAAATTCAGCTGCCAGGGTTCTAACCCGCACCAAACCCTGGCAGCACATCACCCCCATCCTCATCCAGCTCCACTGGCTCCCCATCAAATCCCGCATCACCTACAAAACCCTCCTGCTCACCTACAAATCCCTTCACGCCCTGGCACCTCAGTACCTCACTGACCTCCTCCACCCCTACACTCATTTACGGTCCCTGCGATCCACGGACACTGGTCAGCTCTCCATCCCCTGAACCAGACTGCGGACGTTCGGGGACAGAGCTTTCAGTGTGGCAGCTCCCACCCTCTGGAACTCCCTCCCCGCAGAACTCCGCACCACCCCAACTCTGGACTCATTTAAAAAACTGCTCAAAACCCACCTCTTCAACCTGGCCTTCAACCCCTAACTTTCTCACTTTATATGTATGTGTTGTGTCTGTCCACTATGTTTGTTGACTTGTTATCTCCCCCCCCCCCCCCCCCCCTTATGTAAAGCGACCTTGGGTCCTCTGAAAGGCGCTATATAAAACGAAGTATTATTATTATTATTATTATTATTATTATTATAACGACTAACATTGGGAGGGGAGAAAAATTGAAAAAGAAGGGGGGGGGGGGGGAGAAAATAAAAAAAAATACAAATACAAAAAAAACATTACTAGGTGAACAACTCTCAAAGGTCCGGTGAAATGCCACTAAAGAGCCAGGGAAGATTCGGTTCCGTGGGTTAAAACCTCTTAAGCCTGATGGGCCCTGTACTGGGCCGAGATTTATTTCACGTCACAAATGGATCAATACAATCCATTTTAAGTGTTTCTTTTTCAAATGTTGCATCGGAAACCGAAGCCTTACAAATATTGACGTGAATGTCGTGATTATATCTCACGGGTCAAACAAACCTCAATGTTGTTGCCATAAAATACAGCGTATATTGTTTCTTTACCTTTCTGTGAACGTCTAGGGAAAAAACATGTCGCAATCTGGTAAAGAAATGGCAGAGCTATGGACATTTGTAAAGTAACTGTACTTACAGTAGATTTCATTCACGGTCTTTGCTGCACTGTGTACTAGGGGTGGAACGATACGCATTCGAACCGTGTACCGTACGGTACGACCCCCACGGTTCGGGGCGTCTGTATCGTACGGTTCAGATGATACGCAAATAAAAATAATAAAAAACTTCATTTGGCACGGAGCCGGGAGAGGTGAGCGCTGGCTGCAGCAGCAGCACTGGAGGTGCTAGTCAGTTTGTGTAAAAATGGCAAGCACAATATAAATCAATCTTCATTACGACTTTAAAAACATAGCCATTAACATTACATAGGCCTACACACATCTTGCCATAGCGTTAGCAGTTTGTACAACACACCGCATGTTGAACTATGGTAGCCCGCCAGCTAATACAGTCAATGCAATGTTATCGTAGCTACTAGCTAGCAGAGGAGAAAATGGGAGTCTGAGAGGCGGGGTGTTTAAAGACAATGATAGGCGTTTATTCAACATCCAAGAAGGCTAACATACAACTGTGTTTTACTAACTCCAACCGGGACTATTGTCGCTTTTCCACTGCATGTTGATGTTATGAACTCCTCCTAACGTTACCGGAGCTGATAACGTTGCCTGAGCTGAAGGTCCGTGACACTAAAATGTCCGTGGGGACCCGCCAACCCATAGATAGTTCCAACTCACCGAATTACGTAATCAACCACAGTTGCACTCAATATTTAAATAATGTTAGTCTAAATAAATGTAGACAGATAATGTACCGTAATTCCTCTAATAGTGACCCGGGCTTGTATTTGTTTCAACTGTAGCGGGTACCAGGCTTGTATTAGGAGGAGGCCTGTATAAGAGAGAGGCCTATATTTCTAATTTTCAAATGGATCATAATGAATAAATCAACATTTTGTGTCAGTTTGAACCCAGTAAAATGTACTGGGTTCATTTATTGAAACCAAGTACTGTATGAAATAGTAAACAGTGCAATTACAGGTGGTCACTGGTCATTTCAACGTTTTCAAAGTGAAATCAAGTAACTAGCTCAGTATGCAGCTCAGTATATTAGTGACCCGGCTTGTATTAGGAGGCCGGCTTATAATTGCTTAGCTCAAGAGCGCACCCGGCCATTAATAGAGACCCGGCTTGTATTTGAGACCCGGTTACTATTAGAGGAATTACGGTACGTATTTTAAAAATAGAATGAACCGAGAAGTGTTGTTTTGAAACAGTACAGTGTGTGTTAGTTTGATGTATGCTGCAATTTATATTGATGGCCTTCTAATTTGTTTATTTATTTATTTTAAATAACAGTTTTTTTCCGCCATGGCATTCATAATTCATATATACACCTCCGGCGCTGCAGCTGGACCCTACGGCAAAAAAAAATACCGCCGCCTGGTGGATGGTCAGGCGAGTTACACTGGTAAACAGGATATTGCTGCTGTGCGTCCATTAAATTCATCCGGCTCCCGACAGACACAATAGTACATATCGATCGCTTTATAAACTTAATAATTGATATGATTTCGGCGTTTATTGCGACATACAAACCGGAAATGGACCTAGGCGATCGATGTCCTATACCTGGGATCTTTCACCGCCAGTCTCATTGACGCACGGTAAGAGGACACTAACGTTACTTTCAGCTTGATTGTTTATTCTTTTCACTGCAAACCGATCTGATCAATATATCACCCATACTACATAAAGCATTTACTGACGATCACGGAATTATAAACGACCCCCCCCTTTCATCCATGCATGATGAATCATAACGTATAGGATCATATACAGTTGCATTTTTTAATATAGCGTGTATCGGGAATAAACGGCAGTTGATAATCTATATATGCGTTTATGCCTATAACTCACGTTCTATGAATTACTGCAGAAAACGATAAAAACATACTTATATTTTAGAAGGTATTTTTGGAAGAATATGAATGAAAAAGTATAACGTTCCTACATCCTGAACGATAGATAATCGATGTTGAATGGGCCATAGTAATGTCAATTTAGCAATACAATTTAAAAAGTTATAGCCCTGCAAAGAAGGTGAACATCTCCATAGGCTTAGAGTGGTGGCAGTGAGCCTACATTGATGAATATAACCGTGGCAGGGAATGTGTTAAGAACTGACAATCAGGGAATTTAAACATTGTTGACATTGTTTTTTTGTGTTTATATTAAAGAAATGAAAGTCTAGTGCTGGCTGAGCATATTGTTTGTTTGCACTTAAGTTAATACTTTGACAAATGTAGCCTATATTTTTCAGTCAGTTCGGTCTTTGTGTGCCAAACATTATTTAAGGCTGTAAACACAAACACTGTAAACCTTTTTTTTTTAATAAATGAGAAGCATGTTTAGATTTTTGAGTGTTACATTTTTTTAAATAAAAAACAACGTTTATCGAACCGAACCGAAAACCGTGACCCCAAAACCGTGATACGAACCGAACCGTCCATTTTGTGAACCGTTCCACCCCTACTGTGTACCGTATGTAATTTATAGGCCTGATATTATTCTATATTCATATTTCATATTGCATGTGTCCGGATGGCAAAATTCAGTACTGTATCTACAAAAAAACCTGTAAATCATCTACCCTTTGGTCCTTTGCTTAGATTTCTAGTACACTTTATTTCAAGAAGGTGCTGAATGAGCTCAGTGACAATTCTTCACTTTTGGTTAGGGATGCTCGATATTGGCTTTTTTTACCTATACTGATATTGTCCAACTCTTAATTCCCGATACCGATATATGCAGGGTCCCCCCCCAAAAATGGAATAATTTCAGGTAATTAACATTACATATCTCTTGTTGTGGAATTAACAAAACATTATGCATACTTTTGACAATAAATAAAATCAGAATTTGTTCTTACTTGCTTGCCTGGGTAAATAAAGGTTGTAGAAATGTAAAAAAATTTAAAGAAAATAAAACCGATACTTTCCGATATCACATTTTAATGCCGATATCGGACGATAATATCGGACATCCCTACTTGGTGTTATTCACCGTCAAAGACCGTCAATGAATAATAATTTATATTCTCCTTTTGGTTCATTGCAATTTACTCAAGCCTAGTAACAGACACAATATTTCTGACACTGGCAATACATTCCGTGAGGTCCATAGATGTCCCTAGATACCAAGAACATGCAAATGGACCTTGTAGAAGTGGAGCAATCTTCCATTTACTTGGGTATGTAGTTTTAGGCAAATTTTCTGAAAATATGACTAGGGGTTAAGAGTTTGTTTTCAAGGGGCGGCTAGGTGGTGCAGTGGGCAAGGCACTCACCACCAATGCTGGAGACGCTGGGTTCGAGCCCAGCTCTCCACATTGCTTTCAGTTTGGCTGGTCGTTCGTACTAATACATTTGGCAGTATTAGGGGGTTGGAAACTGATGGGTGGGGATCGGACGTTGTGGACAGCGACTCCTACAGGTCGGTTGGTGCGCCTGTGCAGTAGAATCAGGAAGCGACAGGGGCGGCGTCCCTCCAAAGCGCAGACCCCTGACGCTGAAAGATCGCGCTGTGCAGGTGAAAAGATGCGACGGCTGCTACCTCGAGTACCGGAGGGGACTCGTGCAATGTATGGCTTACACGTCCACATTACAGCTGGCTTGTGGGAGGCATGAAACAGCGTTCGAGATAGGGGAGGGTTGAATTGGACGATACGAAATTGGGATGGGAGAAAAATAGAAAATGGGAGAAAAAGTGGATAAAATTTTTTTTTTTCAAATGAGCAGGAATTGCATTTTTGGCTCAAGTTTAGCTAAGCATCACTCAATGGCATATCATTTTGGGGCTTGATGATAAACAGGGCCGGCTTTTCATTAACTATGTTTTGGCTCATTGCCACCACACAGAACTATGTAAAGTCAATTTGGATATGCTATGAGATGCTTAAAACACTACTTACACACACTGTGTATATTTTTACATTTACATTTACATTTAGTCATTTAGCTGACGCTTTTATCCAAAGCGACTTACAAGTTCTGTACGACAAGCCATCAGGAAGGGCACAACTCTATCAGCTGAGCAACAATGTTCATCAAAGTGTTGAGTGCTACAGTGTAGGTTAGTTTATTAGGACAAGTGCATGACAGTACGGTTAGTTAGGGTTAGATTTTTTTTTTTTTTTTATTATTTTTTTTTTATTCAGATAATGGTTGAAGAAGTGCGTCTTTAGTCGACGGCGAAAGATTGGACGTGATTCGGCTGTCCTAACTGGGGTGGGTAGTTCATTCCACCATTGTGGGGCAAGGACTGAGAATAGGCGACTTCTCTTTGATGACCCTCCCGGAGCTTGGATAGGAGTAGGTCTGAGGCGGCCAGAAGATGCAGAGCGTAGGGGTCTTGAGGGTGTGTAGTTAGAGACCATTGACCGGAGGTAGGCGGGAGCGGTTCCCTTTGATTGTTTAATGCCTTTTGAAGAAATTTTGCTAGATTATAATAGTTAATTCCCTTCCTATTTCATCTAGCTGAATGAATGTAGAGGTAACACTGCTCCTACATGACTTTATTCTCTCCTCCACCAAGGGAATTATGGTTTTGCTTTGTGTGTTGCAGTGCTGTGACCACTGCCTGCCCTCCATCAGCATTTTGTGCCACAGCAATGCAGTGACGTAATTGCGAATGCATTGTTTTTGTGGAATATGTTACTTGAGCTTTTTAAATCTGAACATAGCCTGGGTAAAACAATGTGTTAACTCTGCCTCTCTCTCCCTATATAGTTGTTGATGGGTGCAGGCATTCTGATCCCACTGGTCTACTACTTGAAGAGGCACAGATGGTCTGTGCTGAAGAGCAGGAAGATTGCCTACAGGCCCCCCAAGTAAATCCAAACAAACATCCCCAATCTGGCCCAACGATATCAGCGGGGCCGTGTTCAACAACCCTGCAACTCCTCGTCTGCAGCAAACAACACACACCAACACCAGTGGCTGATTTGGAGAGGGGTGGTGTAGAGTCGCCCCTTTTCATTCCTCCTCAAACCCCCCCCCCCCCCCCACTGACCCAACATACATGCCTTTCAAATAGAAGAGTATATACAGTGTATATATATATACATTACATATACATACTATGTGAATTACAGGAACAATGCCTTTTTAGTTGTTGGTGTGGTAAATGGGTAGCCCCTGCCTGGCACTAGAACTTATTCCAGTGCCATTGCTGGGTTTTTTGCTCGTCCAAAGCGGTGTGTTCTTTAGGGGATATCTGTGGTCCATCACCTTGCTATTATATTTATATTGTGGAGTAGGCACTCATCCATTACTCTTCTACTCACCACGGACATACCCTAAAGAACACTGCTACGGACGTCCCCCGGCAGAATACAACAGGTGAGTAAAAATAGAGAAAATGGTTCCTGCAATACGCAGGGGCTAGTAAATGGGGACAGCGGGTGTGATCCCATCCATCCCACTGTAATGTTGTTTGGAAGAGTTGCAGTGTTCCTAAGCATGACCCCGACCCCCCCCCCCCCCGGCTTCTTTTCGATCGATCGCTGCCAGGTTATGTATGTTATCATACGATACACGTCATCTTACGACTGATTGTCCATCTTTATAAGATAGAATAACTACACATGCACTGAGGAAATGGTTGCCCTAAATCCATAACATTCAGGGTGTATGTGTGTATGTATGACTGGAGTAATGACCTCTAAAACGTGTTTTACTGTACAAAATAAATTATGTTAAATAAGAGTTGTGGTTAAGTTCTTAGAGGTGGGAAAGGAAAAAAAAGTAACAAGGCATCACACCAACGTTCCTGCAACCTTTCCGAGTGCTTGTTGTGCTGTTCTGATCTTTCTGTCTGACTCCTAGTAGACTGAATCTCTACACTTTGTTGTGTAAATATTTAATAAACTGGTGTACAAAACAAATGTCTAATGACCTGTTCAGTGAAAGCCATGACTGTTTTTCAAAAGATTGATCTACATCTTCATGACTGAAGTGGATTTATTTTAAGGGATTGTTGTTTTCACAGTCAGCCTTATTTCATGAAAACCACAAATGTTTATATAACTTTAAAACCAGCATTTTAAAAAAATCCCCAGGTTGCGTCTATACTTTTACCAACAAACGTCCAGTTCCCCGTTCGCGTTCTGCGATCTGATTGGCCACTGACGTTTTTGGTCATGTGACATGTGCGCCAATCGTGTGACGCCTGTTTCTGCGCCTATTTCCGCCTCTTAACAGTCTGCAAACTACCTAACGCCTAGTTTATCACTGGTTAAGCTTAGGCGACTCTTTCGAAGTTGGTTAAGGTTAGTTTGGAATCAGGGCTGGTGTTCTATCACCCTGCTCTAAGACAAATTCTAACCTTAACCAACTTCGAAAGAGTGCCTAAGCTTAACCAGTGATAGAAACGGGCGTCACACGATTGGCGCAGATGTCACATGACCAGAAACGTCAGTGGCCAATCAGATCGCGGAAAAATGCAAGTTAGTTGGTAAAAGTATTGACGCCCCCAGGTTAGCAAAACTAGGCAGATAATATATCTGAACATTGGCTGATGAAGTGATTTTATATTTATGTATCGGCTTCCATGATGATTGGTGAACAACCAATGATGTCTCTATGTAAGTTGTGTTTTTTGGTCACATGGGTTTTGTTTGGGTACTTTCATGACAAAATGTTCATGTCAGTAGTATGTCCCTATTAATAATAATTGCATCTGCATGTAGCTACAGACATCAGACATGAGGGGGCTGTACTGGACAAAATAAGATGCACAGGTGTTTGAAACTTTTGTCGTTTTTTTCTTCTAGCCGAGAATAGAGATTTTGCACAGAATGTTTGTAGTTATCAGTCTTCCAACATGGATGCCTGTAACATGGCAACCGTTGTTTTGTACATGGCAATGGAGGAGACAACGGGTGCTATGTGCAAAACAAAGGTTGCCATGTGTTATATAAGAAATAAAAAATAACAAACATAATAATTTGGTGGTATTACTGGATCTTGTAAACAAATCACAGTATAATAGTAATATTGTGCTTTTCCAGTGTTTTACCTACTCTACACTTCATACAAATTAGACATTTATTTTTGAAAGTGCTTACCAATGGTTACAGGAAGCCATACTGGAAGAAAGAACTACACAAACATGTACAAGGCCTCTGTTGCATGACTGCATGTCCAAGTCCATGATCCATCATCTGAAGATGCAATGAGGCTTATAAAATATTCTTTCCTTTTCCCACTGCCTAGCACTTCAAAACACGCACTCTTATACTCAATTAACATACCCCATTAGCAATACAATTATATTATCAAATAAAAAAAAATGCTCATTGGCAAGAACAACTGTAGTCTCTACGGCCCACACATTCCTATGAAAGACGACCCAGAACAACAGGTTGGCACAATCCAAGTTTCAAATACAACTATTTATTTATTCTTTTCATCACTTTACAGTTACACCCAGCTGGAACAGTATCCCCCAGTCCATAAAACACTACCAACATGACATACATTAAAAACACCAACTAAAATACACAATTTACCTAATCAGTCATTAATTCCCTTCCCTTTCGTCTCTTATTTCTCTTCTTACTGCAGTTTTTCTTACTCCCCTGCTCTTTCATATTTACTTATTCTTCCTCTCTATTCAATCACTGTCCTTAAATCTTTCCTTCTCTTTTCATCCTCCCTTTTACACGTTTGTCTTTTTTCTCTGTAGGACGGGAACCCAATGGAAATCAGAATTAGGTCACAAAACAACATATTTTAAACATGTATTATTATTCCTGTAGGCCTATTTAGCCTATGTGAAATCCGCGTGTTTTTTTCCATAGCCTCTGTGAGCGCGAAGACGCTCTTTGATTGCAGCGAAGAAGAAAAAGACGCTCTCTGATTGGGTTAGCCCTAACTAAGCATAACCACTTCGAAAGAGGGCCTAAGCATAACCACTTCGAAAGAATGCCTAAGCATAACCACTTTCGAAAGAATGCCTAAGCATAACCACTTCGAAAGAATGCCTAAGCATAACTACTTCGAAAGAATGCCTAAGCGTAACCACTTCGAAAGAGGGCCTAAGCGTAACCACTTAGAAAGAATGCCTAAGCATAACCACTTCGAAAGAATGCCTAAGCATAACTACTTCGAAAGAATGCCTAAGCGTAACCACTTCGAAAGAGGGCCTAAGCGTAACCACTTCGAAAGAATGCCTAAGCATAACCACTTCGAAGCAGAGATTATGTACAAGGCGGAAGAGACCCTTCGGAGCTAAACCAGTCAAACAAACTATCATTACACATGGGCAAAACAGAGTCCATTCTCTTCGGTTCAAATAACAAACTCAGCAAGACCGACGGCTTCTCAGTTACAGTGGGTGACAATATTGTCACAAGGAAAGACGAAATTACCTACCTGGGTTCCATCCTAGAGGCAAATCTTTCCTGTGACAAAATGGCATCCAATGTAATAAAAAAAAGTCAACCAACGAACTAGATTCTTGTACCGGATCTCCTCTCTGGTAAACAAGAATACCCTGAAGACTCTGGCAGGAGCACTCATTCAAGGGTACTACGACTATGCGTGCACCTCATGGTACCAAAGCACCTCAAAGGCGCTTAAAACAAAATTACAAACATCACAAAACAAACTGGTCAGACTACTACTTGACCTGAACCCCAGAACCCACCTCACCCCTGCCCACTTTGACAACCTAGGATGGCTTAGAGTAGACGACAGAGTACAGCAACTTGCAATGGGCCTGGTCTACAAGATACACTACACGACTAAGGTACCCATGTACATGTCAAAATACTTCCCAAAGGTCAGTGAATACCACGATCACAACACCAGAGGGAGCTCCACAAATCATGTAAAACCCAGATTCGGCTCAAACAAGGGACTAAACACGTTTCGCAATTATGCCACAACAATGTGGAACGCCCTACCCAAAGCTGTAAAGGAATGTAAATCACTACCCACCTTCAAAAACACTCTCAAAGAACACCTACGGGAGACTGCAATTCAAAACTGGCCCCTACAAATGTCCTAACCCAGTTGTACAATAAAGACCAAGCATGGCTTTGTCAGTATTCCAATGTACAGCCCCACCCAACCCCACCCCACCTACCCAACCTCCTCCAATGTACAGTTTCCATGTCAAATGTATGTCAGTATTCCAATGTACAGTGTCCCCCCCCCCCTACCCAACCCCCCCCCCCCCCCCCCCACCTCCAATGTACAGCCCCACCCCACCTACCCAACCTCCCCCAATGCACAGTTTCTATGTCAAATGTATATACTCTTCTTCTGGATTTTTTTAGTATCACAAACAGTACTGTATTTGAAAATCTGGTATGTCATAAATGTATAGATGTAGCAGTACTGTCTATCTGTATGTCATGTGTGTCATATGATGAATTGAAAATGGGGGACCCTGATGGAAACAAGACGAAAGTCTTTCTCAGGTCTGCATCCTCTTAACAATTGTATGTATTGAGCTGTACTGTACTGTACCCTTTCTGCAATCTGTTAATAAACTTTTCAATCAATCAATCAATCAATCAATCAATCAATCAATATGATGAATTGAAAATGGGGGACCCTGATGGAAACAAGACGAAAGTCTTTCTCAGGTCTGCATCCTCTTAACAATTGTATGTATTGAGCTGTACTGTACTGTACCCATTCTGCAATCTGTTAATAAACTTTTCAATCAATCAATCAATCAGGGGGCAAGGAGTGTCCCGCAAAGGGGGGCTCAGACAGGAAGTAGCAGCAATACGGGTTGCCGTAGACTGCGGGAAAAGAAGAAGAAGAAGAAGAAGAGCCTAAATTGCGGGGGGCAGTAACATAGATATCTATGGGCAGTAATACATAGCAGTAATACGCCACGATGCGTCTACACTGCCGGAAATTCAAAAGAAGAAGAAGAACTCTTGCAAAAAAAGTGCTTCCTGGTCACGCGGTGAACGCTGATTGGATCAGTACACACGTCCTGTGTGTCCCGGAAGTGAAAGTGGTGTGTGTTGGGATCGGGATTGGAATCCCTCGGTTGCAGCGGCATACATTTTTCTGACTGAAGATGGACACATTGAACAAACTAAAGCAATTTGATGCATATCCAAAAACGCTAGAGGACTTCAGGATTAAAACATGGGGCGGTGCTACGGGTGAGTAGCTTTTGGGTTGGAGAGAGCGGTACGAGGAGAGAGTTAGCAGCAAGGCTAACTGGCTTGCTAGCTTGTTTGGTTGTTGGGCTGACAATGCAAAACATGCTGAATCCGTTGTATTAGTTGTTGATCGCTATTCTTGAAAAGACCAAGAACGTGTCAACTCGATGACATCGCCCCAGTCGAATGGGAGGGCCCCGTTCTAGTAACGTTACACGACCAACAAGTTACCCAGTGTTCTGTATCTAGCTAGTTGTTTGCTTTGATCTTTGTAAACAATGAAACACGCCGTTATTATCAGAAACTGTATTGACCTCATATATTCGTTGGCTGAACTAGCGCTTCGTCCTCAAGATGAGTGCAGATCACCTGTAGTTTCTCTGTCACAAACTGTCATTGTGGTGGCCTGTAATCCCAGCCCTCATACTTACAACTGAACAGACCACGTCATGTTAACTGTGGGATTTAACATAGCTGACATTCCACTTTGTGTCTAGAATTGTTCAAGACAGCTAGGAGCTGGTAACTGTTCAGCTAAAATAAGTGTTGTCTGTCCAGATAATCTGATCTCGAGACATCGAAAATGGGCTCTGGGGCTGATTATGTGAAGTGTTCTTCAAATGTATTTGTAAAGCCCGAAATCACAAGGTAATGCCACCATGGGCTGTACTGTACAAGTCCCATCACAATAAATCAAGAACAAAAAAACACACCATAAAGTCCAAATATGCGACACTCCCAGACTTTCCCCAATGAAGATGAGGAACAACTCACTAAAAACCTAGCAATATGGGGAAAAAAGCACCACAGGCGATGTGGAGGAGAGAAACCTCAGATGGGCTGTTCAAAGGGGATCCCCCAACTTGGATGTTGGTGATATAGTGTTGCTATGGATGATAGATGGGTGGAGAATAAAACAGGCGAATAGTTGGTATATACATGCAATAAAACACATATGTACATGCAATAGCAACTAAGGTACATAAGACATTTTTGTATTATTAAATAAAATAGATCTAAGAACAACAAAAGAAAAAGCATAGGGAAAGGAGCGCTGGTATGAAACATAAGTTGTCTAGACTAGCCTGTAGAAATGGCAAGATTCAAGAGGAGTGTGATTTCCTGACCTAACTCTGCTTTATTCTCTATCCCTCCTACCCCCCTCCCATCCTATCTTTCTTTTTCTCCTCTACTGTCCCCATCCACTCATCTCTCACCCTCTTGTGCCTCCTCCCCCAACAGTGACCATTATCAGTGGTCTTATCATGTTGATCCTGTTCTTCTCAGAGCTACAATATTATCTCACTAAAGAGGTAGGTCATTATGTTTGCATCATGTGTTATTAATGTGAGCCAAGTTAACGACATTTTAACCTTTTATTTAGGCTACCCATCCAGGGGCCGACTGAAGTTCTGAACACACTTATTCTCTGTTTCACCTGCTTCACATTTACACACAATTTCACCAGGGAGCTGCTCAGTACAACCACAGTTATATGCTGTTGGCCACTGACCAGCTCTACTGGAGCAGTTGGTGTTTTAGGGCCTTTATGAAGGGTACCATCGATGGTAGATGTTGAGGGACGATCGAGCATCGGTTGTTCGCTTACCCAGCTCAGTGACATTCCAGTCACAAGCCCTGGCCTCTAGGCTACATCTGCCCCAAGGCTCTAGGCTACCTGTACCCCAAGGCCAGGGCTGTACGTTAACTTTTTTTGCACATAGCACTGGTGCTACAGAGGTTGATAGTTTTGTAGCACAGGCCAAAATCTTGTAGCACGAGTATAAAACGTCTCTAAAATCTCTAAAAACAACCACAAGTAGTGCAGTTCATTACTTAAATAGGTATGTGACTGGCAAGGGACATGAATCTTGCATACAGGGCACACAAAATCCAAACTTTAACAAGAAATGCTTTTAGACAAATTCTTTCTTTATTTGCCCATAATGTAAAACAAAAAGAACAAGGACATAACCATATAACCGATATGAAGCAGTCCGAGACCAGGCAGCGCTGGTGTGGACTCAGATTACAGGGAAAGCTAGAAACCAACCTAGAAACACCTAGAAACCAACATAACAAATAGATATAATGCATACAAACACCTGTACATATTTGTGGAACCAAATAAATAAATGTATTATTATTATTATTATTATTATTATTATTATTATTATTATTATAATTATTCGTGTGTGTGTGCGTGCGTGTGTGTGCTGCACACGTGTCACAGTTCCAGCATCATGTCTGCTGGCCACTTTTTCAGATCCACACACACACACACACACACACACACACACACACACACACACACACACACACACACACTATTGCATTAATCAGAACTAAGTACAAGGAACTCTGCATGAATGAAAAGGGCTTTATAAATAAAATGAATTATTATTATTATTACCTTATTTGCATATTGTCTCGTTATTAGATAGATAGATAGATTGATTGATAGATAATTAATACTTTATTGATCCCGGAGGGGAATTTAAGTAGCCATACGATGGAGTTCTTTTTACAGAGTAAAATTAGCGGCTTAAATTTAGTGAACAGCATTTCTTCCTTGGCGATGCAATATGCCACATTCATCTTAAACTTTACCTCACGGAGATCAGCATCATCCGCTCTGGTCGTCTGTTTACTCAGCGAGTGCAAGAGGGTGCCGGCCCGCGCTCAGGAGTTTGTTTAGCGTTGAAGGCATCCCGGGCAAGAATGTGTCGATGGGACGTATTGTGTTTATTAATGTTATCCCTTTTTAGGATATTGTTACCCGCGAGTCAAGGGATTCTCTGATCGGATCTTTTCCGGAGTCTCCCGGCACCAGTGACAGAATAATAATAGCTGTGCTTCCTCATTAAAAAATATCCACGGAAAATCATTTTCCCACTCTGCGTTATATCTGTACATCTTGTTAATCTTCTCCTTTTGTCTCGTTTCTATTAACGGTGGTCCCTCTCGGGCTCGTTTGGGGTTTTGATCTTGTACTTCTTTTGTTGGATTTAATACCTTAAAAAAGCGCTTCATCTTGTCGAAGTCACCCAGTCAGTGTACATTGAGCTCGCAACTTAGTCGCGGGGATATTGTTCGCTAGGGATTATGGGATTTGGTGTTTGATTATGGACTCTACGCGAGACGGGACATTGTTTTTAATCGCACGAGACTACACGTACCAAGTGGATAGCGTGGCGCTGTGGTCCATTCAATTTACCGTCACACTTTATTTTTTTTGCTTGCTCCACGGGCCATCGCACCAGTGCTACTGAAGTCAATTCATTCATCGCACAGACTGACGTCAGTGTCGCACGTGCGACATATATGTCGCAATGTACAGGCCTGCCCAAGGCTCTAGGCTACATGCACCCCAAGGCTCTAGGCTACCTGCACCCCAAGGCTCTAGGCTACCTGCACCCCAAGGCTCTAGGCTACCTGCGCCCCAAGGCTCTAGGCTACCTGCGCCCCAAGGCTCTAGGCTACCTGCGCTCCAAGGCTCTAGGCCAGTGGTGCCCAACCAGTCGACCGCGATCGACAGGTAGAACGCGGGTTGATTTCAAGTAGACCATTTTGGAAAATAATTTTATTTGATTTGGAGGGGAGGACAAAAACGTTTGAGCAGTCCTGCGTCGGTGTGCTTGGCAGGACTCAGCGCTGAGCTACCGGAAAGCACCAGCGTCAGTGCCGCAAGCGAGACCACCACCAGCAGAACCGGAGCAGCCAAAAGACCAAAAACATATCATTTCCATGAAGAGTGGGAGGAGGCTTACTTTATTGTTTATTTCAACGCAAAATCAGTCTCTGATTTTTAAACAAACCTTGTCCGTGCCGAAAAAGGGTAATTTGGAGCGGCATTATACAACGATGCACAAGAAACACCATGTGGATTTTCCTCAAAACAGTCCTACGAAGAACAGAACTCCAGCAGATGAAGTCTTCACTAGTGGGACAACAGTCTACTTTTACGAAGCCTAAAACCAAGGCAAAAGCTAAGCTCCAACAATTGCATCTTATCGTGTCAGTCACGTTCTTGCTAAAAAGAAAAAATCCATCAAAGACGGCGACTGACAACAACTGGCTTTTTAATTTGGCATTCATAACTGATGTCACTGGCATGCTGAATAATAATAATAGTAATAGTAATTACATGTAATTAACATGATCTGCTTAGTGAATGCTTTTAAAAGCAAGCTCACCATGTGGGCAACTTTCCTCACATGCAAGCATAACTTCAACGTCAGGTGAGGACACAGCACAGTTTGATTGCACACATTATGAGGAGCAAGTTCAAAGCATCTTGTCAGAGTTTGATAAGCGCTTCACATACTTTTCAACACTTGAACTTGTTGCAAGCTACATGTGTTTTCCATTTGGAACTGTAGATGTGGATTACATCACATCCAAAGTGGCCACACTGTTTAATCTGGACAGCCTTGCTGTGGAGAACGAGATCCTCACACTTCAAACTGACATTGAGATTAAAGCCAGGGCAACACAAGGGATGAAGGCAGAGTTCTGGGAGCTACTGCTGCCTGAGAAGTACCCCAACCCAACCTCAGGAAATGTGCCATGAACTTAACAGCATTTTTTGATCAACCTACCTGTGTGAGTCTGCTTTCTCTCACATGAAGATCATCAAGTCCAAGTACAGAACCACAATGACAGATGACCATCTTGTGGACTGCCTGAAGCAGCTCCTACAACCCAGACTTTGAAAAACTAGCTCCCTCTTCCCAGTGCCAGCGTTCTCAAGCCTAAAAGAAAAAATGGTTTGGTTCCGGTTGCCGACCGACCCTGCCGATTTAGGTGCGACCCAATTTATTTTATGAGTTTAAAAAATATATATATATTAAAAAAAATATATATATATATATATTTGTTTTTTCTTTTTCAATAAAGTTTCATAAAAATCGTAGTCAAACCTTTAGTTATATGGATATTAAACATGTTGGCAGAGTACATGCATCCATGTTGTCGTGAACATTTTAATTAAATAAAGAAATTCCCTATCCATAGTCGCCGTGGGAAAAAATAAAATAAAAAATAAAATAAAATTAATTCCCTACCTACCCATGGCATTAACTGACAACCAACAGGAACCAAACAATATTTTCTTTTATGCCTCACTAAGGTAAAGACTGACATTTAATTCTACTTTAAAAAAAAAGATGAAGGAGAACTATCAGTGACTGTTGACAGACCTTTTTGTGGAATTGTTTTTTGATTGTAGTCCACTTTTGCTTTGGCAATGTAAACATGTTTTCTTTGAACTTAATTGACTGTGTGTTGTCAGTTGCAATGTGACAGCCCTGTTTACACAGCATTCCTATTCCCTTTTAATTGTACATATCATTTTTGTTTTGATTGTATTGTTCCACTTTTGCTTTGGCAATGTAAACATGTTTTCTCATGCCCATTGAATTGAGTGTGTGTGTGTTGTCACTCAGTGTGTATGCAGAGTGTGAAATAAATGGGTCATGCTGCCTGCATGCCCAACGTGAGAAGTTAGTCTTGTAATTCCTACACTACACCGTTACAATGATATATAAAATATCATATTATATTATATACCCATTCAATATGCACATGACAGAAAATATTATATGCCATATAATATTTTCTGTCATGTGCATATTGAAATGGTATTACTACTAATACTAGCCGAGAGTAGGTCAAATTTGGGCTGGTAGCTCTCGGCTAGGTGGCAAATTAAAAAGTAGATCTTGGTTAAAAAAAAGGTTGGGCACTCTAGGCTACCTCTGCCCCAAGGCTCTAGGCTACCTGCGCCCTAAGGTTCTTGGCTACCTCTGCCCCAAGGCTCTAGTCTAGGCTACCTCTGCCCCAAGGCTCTAGGCTCCCTCTGCCCCAAGGCTGTAGGCTACCTCTGCCCCAAGGCTCTAGGCTACCTCTGCCCCAACGCTCTAGGCTACCTCTGCCCCAAGGCTCTAGGCCAGCAGTTCTCAAACTACGGGTCGTGACCCAAAGTGGGGTCGCGGGTAGGTGACAGTGGGGCAACTAAAAAAAACTTGGATAGAGTTTTCCACCCGGCAGCTGTGTGTATTTGCCATGTCTTGCCCCTTCATCAATGGAGGGCGACACGTATTCCAATACACATCTCACTACACCCTGCGCATTTATAATTGTGGGAGGGGGGTCTGGTCTTTTGTGTGTAACCTGGACTCGCAATGGATAGGTTTGTTGTCGGAAGCATTGCTGGTTGGCCGCGATGAAATGGGCTCTGCGCATAACCAGCTGCTATACCACACTGAAGTAAGGTGGCAGAGTATTCGCCTTTGTTAACTCGGAGAAGAAGCGCAGATTTTCCTTGCAGACAAAAACAACAAATTGGCAGAGAAATGTGCTGATAATGAGCTGGAAACTCTGTTAGTGGCACTCCAGGATAATCAGCAGAGATTTGGGGGTATTTACTCAGCTTGATGGCTTGTTGTAGGAACAGAATGCAGGAGGCCCCCAATGATCTTTCGTGTGACGAGCTACTGAAAGTCAAGTTCACTGGACAGGCCCTCGCAAAGTTCTGGATATCAGTCCGGAACGAGTACCCAGTGTTGTGTAATGCTGCGCTGATAAAGCGTGTCCCCTTCGCATCAACATATCTCTGTGAGGGCGGATTTTCAGAGTAGAAGCGGATCTCTGCCAAAGCGCACGTGAGCGCATTTTCTTTTCATGTTCTGGCAACATTTTGGCTAAATATGCCTAGTTTTATAAATGTGTATACAGAAACAATTCCATTGCTTTTGTTGATAATATTCATTCATTTCATTGATAACATAGTGCTGTAATACATTTTTCGAAACAACGTGTGCTTTTATTTTGATATTACTTATTTTGATACATTAACCCTTTCACTGCCACACGACAGCCGGTTAACCCTTTCACTGTGACAATACAGAAGGTTAGCCCTTTACTATCACACAACCGATGGCGATGCGGAGCTAATGATGCTAATGATGGAGCATCGCCGTCGGTTGTGTGATAGTAAAGGGCTAACCTTCTGTCGTGTGGCAGTGAAAGGGTTAAGTGTGGGGTCGCCAAAAAAATTCCTAAATAAAATGGGGTCGTGGTATAAAAAAGTTTGAGAACCCCTGCTCTAGGCCAGGGGTTCCCAAACTTTTCAGGCCGGGACCCAGAAAATAAGGCGTCAGAGAGCCGCGGCCCAATGCACATCGTCAGGCTTTTTTTTCTTTTTTTTGCCAGGCGACCGATTTTTTATGCCAAATATCACTTCAATCCTATTAAGTTAGTTCAAGTTAGTTATTCATTTATATGTGCTATTTATGAGAGGGCTAACTTGTTGCAAAATAATAATGATAATAATAATAGCCTCATTAAAATACTATTGTTGCTTCGGTTGTTTTCAGCGTTTTATGTGCATAATCTGTTATTTAGTTTGAAATGTTCGTTGAAATAAGTAGATTTTTCGTTTTTGTTTATTTATTAAGTTAATATAAAACCATATAGTCACATTTTAGAATACAATAGAATATAATTTTAGAATACAACTAGAAACACTGTCCTGGCCTGCTTCTAAATTCAGTGGCCTGAGAGAAACCCCCCCCCCCCCCCTTTTTTTTTTTTTTTATATATATAAACTTTGACCATTCCGCTGGTTCTTTTTGCGTTTATCGCTTTTTCTCTGGTCAAGTATGACCGACAGAAACAGGTTGAATGGGGGTACAGATGGGGGGAAAGACACTCTGAGAAAGTTACGGCTTGTCCGGGAGTCGAACTCGCTACCCCAGATCCGTGACGAGCACGGTTGTCCCCGACGCCGAAATAGCGTTCGAGGTACGCGGTGAGCTACTGCAGCTCCCTTTTTTTTTTCTTTTTTTTTTTTTTTTTTAAATCATCTCGCGGCCCTCCCGTGGCTGCTCGCGGCCCACCTTTGGGTCGCAACCCCGACTTTGGGAACCACTGCTCTAGGCTACCTGCGCCCCAAGGCTCTAGGCTACCTCTGCCCCAAGTCTCTAGGCTACTTCTGCCCCAATGCTGAGTCTAAGGCAGTAATGTCGCACAGGGATTTGCAAACCAGATAACAAAATGTGCTGTTTTGACCATAATGCTGTTGACTAAATTGTCCTGGCTGTCTCCATCATGTATGGATTCACAGAATTGAGAGTGTGACCTACACTCTCCACTTCCAGTCTGGGTAGAAAGTACGTGTTCAGTTCACTTTAATAAACATATGGGAAGGTAACAAAAATACCCACGGTGTCT
The DNA here is from genome assembly GCF_963971535.1 of Notolepis coatsorum. Classification (NCBI taxonomy): domain Eukaryota; kingdom Metazoa; phylum Chordata; class Actinopteri; order Aulopiformes; family Paralepididae; genus Notolepis; species Notolepis coatsorum. Next base: position 116,064,626 of record NC_140170.1, read on the forward strand.
TGTTGCACAAATGTTATGAAATACTATACTTTTTCCAAATTCACAGTCAGTGATCAATTATGCACTGCAGTCTAGGCTACTGTCTCCTGAATTGTGCATGCAAGGTATTTGTTTAGTATCACAACATAACATTATTTGGCTATTCTGAACTTACCAGAAGCAAAAATAATAACCTTATTATGATGAAAAATCACACATTTGGAAATGTACGTGGAAATGTTACCAAATACTGTCCAATCAGCTTCATTAAATGCAAGATTGCTTTTGGTCCAATTGTTTTCATACCTCAAACGAACCACTCCAGGGTTCACTTGGAAGCAGAGTGAGACCACCTCAAATAGGCGGACCAGAGTGTGGTTGTTTGGTGTGGATCAGAGTTTGATTCCGGTGTTCACACCAACCCAAACAAACCGCACCACAGGGGTAAACACTCTGGGGTTCCATTCAATCTGACGAGTTTGAAAGTAATTTCTATGTATAACACTATCCAGGCTCATAGTATGTTCAAGTTAAACTTCAGCTTTTTATCCTATATCTGTTGGCATTTGTAGATATGATGCATGAATTGGAATTTGGGTGTAATTGGACAAAATGGGTTGAATAAAATGAAGGGAGGAAAAATATATTTGATAAATGGCTACAATAAAACGGACAGTAATACCGTAATTCCGGCTTGTATTTGTTTCAACTGTAGCGGGTACCAGGCTTGTATTAGGAGGAGGCATGTATAAGAGGGAGGCCTATATTTCAAATTTTCAAACGGATCATAATGAATAAATCAACATTTTGTGTCAGTTTGAACACAGTAAAATGTACTGGGTTCATTTATTGAAACCAAGTACTGTATGAAATAGTAAACAGTGCAATTACAGGTGGTCACTGGTAATTTCAACGTTTTCAAAGTGAAATCAAGTAACTAGCTCAGTATGCAGCTCAGTATATTAGTAACCCGGCTTGTATTAGTAGGCCGGCTTATAATTGCTTAGCTCAAGAGCGCACCCGGCCATTAATAGAGACCCGGCTTGTATTTGAGACCCGGTTACTATTAGAGGAATTACGGTACATATGGAGCCCTTGAGCAAGACATTAAACCACAAACCATTCCTGGGGCACCGCAGTCGACCTGGCACATTGATCTCTCTGAAGAAATGCATGTGTGCAAGGGGGGGGGGGGGGCACACATTGCGTAATAACAAGGAGGGATATGTGGAGTTGTTTTGTGAGTCATGTGTTCAGTCTTCATCGTGTGTATGGCTTCTCGTCCTTACAGGTCCACCCTGAGCTCTATGTGGACACGTCACGAGGAGACAAACTGAAAATCAACATAGACGTCACCTTCCCTCACATGCCCTGTGCCTGTAAGTACAGTAGTAGTACCACAGCAGTTATAGTGGACCATGTTCACACAGCAGCTTTTACAGTATCTCATGCTCGGGTTGGGATTTCTTACATGGCCACCAATGTGCAAATATGGTCCATGGTCATTTTGGCACCGAAGCTGTGTTTAAGATTGGAATGCCAGTGACAAACGCATGCCTATTACTAATATATTCAGTTGTTAATTATCAACCATAAGCATGGTCTATTTACTTTCTAATACCACCTAAAATAAGTTATCCTGCGCAATCTCTATCTAGCAGGTTGTTTAATGTTACCATGGAAACAGTTTAAGTGTAGCAGGTGAGAGTGGAAGATTGTATATTGTCTTGACGACTATGTACTGTTGTCATGTTGATTTTTTCTTTTTTCCCTTCCTCTTCGTTTTCTGTGGAGCATACAACATGTTGGCATTTCTTTCAGTTTGCTTTATCTTTATCAATTTGTCGTAGTCTATGGACCAATCCAAACCGTTCATAGTGCATTGTAAGGAAGGGGGCATCATAGTGCTCTCCCTTTCTCTCAATTCAAAGAGCTGGCTTGATTTAATATCAGTTAATTCTCTTAGATCTTAGCATTGATGCCATGGATGTGGCTGGCGAGCAGCAGCTGGATGTGGAGCACAACCTGTTTAAACACAGACTGGACAAAGATGGGAAACCTGTCACTTCAGAGGCAGAGAAACACGGTAACAGACATTTAACCTGACCTGACTGCAGCAAGCTAACACAGTAACAGACCTTTAACCTGACCTGACTGCAGCAAGCTAACACGGTAACAGACCTTTAACCTGACCTGACTGCAGCAAGCTAACACGGTAACAGACCTTTAACCTGACCTGACTGCAGCAAGCTAACACGGTAACAGACCTTTAACCTGACTGCAGCAAGCTAACACGGTAACAGACCTTTAACCTGACTGCAGCAAGCTAACACGGTAACAGACCTTTAACCTGACCTGACTGCAGCAAGCTTACACAGTTAGTTACTTACTTATCCCCATTACGCCGGCTGGCGCATAGGGCAGCAAAAGCTGACACAGTAACAGACCTTTAACCTGACCTGACTGCAGCAAGCTAACACTGTAACAGACCTTGGCTTTAACCTGAGCTGACTGCAGCAAGCTAACACTGTAACAGACCTTGGCTTTAACCTGAGCTGACTGCAGCAAGCTAACATGGTAACAGACCAAATATATAATTCATACAAATATACACTCAAACTCATTTCCACTTGCATGCTTATTTTGTGTTAAATTCTGGGACAGTATTTGATCAATTCTCAACCTTCTTCACATACGGAAATGTTACTAAATGAGACCCATTGATTATGTCCCATTTGCCAATCTTCATCCCTGATCCATCCATCCTTTTTAATGATTGGCGTTCTCCTGTCCAGAGTTGGGTAATGATGAAGAGGGTGAGACCTTTGACCCCAGTAAACTGGATCCTGAAAGATGTGAGAGCTGCTATGGAGCTGAAACTGAGGACCTCAAGTAAGAGACCATCTCTCACTCCTATCCCAACTTATTTGCACATCCTATAACCTGTTTATTTATTTATTTTTATCGACTTTTTCTCCCCCTTTTTCTGTATTTCTCTCCCATCCCAATTTAGTCGTTGTGCCAATTCCCTTCCCTCCCTTACTGGTCGTTGCGCGCATTTTCCCCCCACTTGCCGGTCTAGGGAGGGTTGAAGACTATCACATGTCCCCTCCGATACATGTGGAGTCAGCCAGCCGCTTCTTTTCACCTGACAGCGAGGACTCTCACTGGGGCAGCGTAACGCGTGGGAGGCTCACACTACTTCCCCCAGATCCCTTCCTCGCTGAGCAGGCGCCCCGACCGACCTGTAGGAGTCGCTGTTTTACAATGACCAGGATACACACCCCACCGGCTTCCCACCCGCTAACACTGCCAATCGTGTTAGTATGGACGACCGACCAAGCCGGAGGTACCGCTGACAGCTGGATTCGATACCAGTGTCTCTGCGGTGGTAGGCAGGCGCTTAGTCCGCTGTGCTACCCAGCCGCCTCTATAACCTGTTTATTGACCCCTTGTGGTGTGTGTGGTGTGTAGGTGCTGTAACACCTGTGATGATGTGCGGGAGGCATACCGGCGTCGCGGCTGGGCGTTCAAGAATGCAGACACCATAGAGCAATGTAAGAGAGAGGGCTTCAGCCAGAAGATGCAGGAGCAGAAGAATGAAGGGTGTCAGGTCTACGGCTTCCTGGAAGTCAATAAGGTAGGTTTTTTATAAATAGTTTTACTTTTACTGGGTATGTGTGTCAAAGGGATATCTCCAAATCTTGTAATTTTTGTCTTACATTTCTAGGCGGTGTGGCAAACGTCATTTTAGTTTTGACACATTGATAAGTCAAAACATGGGGTTCAGCATTGCCAGTGTCCTTAAGTAGAATTAACAGGTCAACCATAAGCTTGTGGCTAATGTTACTAATTGGTTTCAGTTAAGGAAGCTCCGTTCCTAAGGTAGCTGAAGGATGTAGCACGGTAAAGAAAACACTAGAATTCATCATGTCAAAGTGTTGCTCTGCGCTACCTGGGCCCATGCTTTCTGCCTGCGTGTTCTGAATGAATGAAACATAATCTGTCTGTATCTGTTGTATCAGGTGGCAGGAAATTTCCACTTTGCTCCAGGAAAGAGCTTTCAACAGTCCCATGTCCATGGTAAGACATGCTATGACCTACTGATGAATATTTTTTTGCTCATATCCATCCATCCATTAATTTAGTTGGTTGTGTAAGTAGGGCTGTCCCCTAATAGTCTACCAAATGTTAGTTGACTCAGAGTCTTAGTCGACATAGTTCGGTTGGTCACAGGAAAAAAAGAACTCAATGAGGTCAAAATGAGGTCAAAACCTAGTATATGGCTGGACCCTGTATGAAACACTAGAGGGCTTTTATTTTGAAACGACGGACACAGGAAGTGGCGACACTCAAGTCAGTCAGGGACAAACATTCGCATTTACACGGCTGGTCCCTGCAGTTATTAAGAGTGTGGGATCATTTAGAGGGGGGTGAAGGACCCCAAGAAGGTGCAAACATTCACTCTAATGTTAGATAGCCTCCTTGCTGGTTGTTCCGGCACATTCAGAATCATTACCACTTTTGCTTACAGTTTGTATTTCCCTGTAATGTAGCACAGTGTTAACAATGTTACTTATATCAGGGTTCGCACAAGGTCCTTGAAGTGCTTAAAGTGCTTGATTTTTTACCAAAAAAAGTTGAGGCCTGGAATTCCTTAAACAGCCCAATTTTTTTGCAAGGTGCTTAAAAAGTAATTGAAATTAAAATCAACCATTCACATTGAATGTTTTGTTCATCCGTGATCAAATTGGTCTGAATCAAGAAATCCTTTTTAAAATATTTCTGTTTTAATCAAATCTGACGAGTCGCTGTCTTGCAAGCTTCAACTGCTTTTCCTCATTTCTTCGTGTGTGATGCTCTAGCTGGCAAGCAGGCCAAGATGCTTAAAAAGACAGCATTTAAAAGTGAATTGTGTCCTTCGAGTGACATCCTTAAAAATAGTGCTTGGAAAAGTACTTAAAAGTCCTTGAATTTCATTTAGCAATGTCTGTGGGAACCCCGTTATATCAATCTTTCTCAGGCCTGGAATTCAAACCATTTTATGATGCCCCAAAACTATATAAAAAATAATAATATTACATTTATATAATTAACATGCAAAGACTAGTCGACTAATGGCTTGAATGAACGACTATTAGTCGACTAATGGTTTGAACTAACGACTATTAGTCGACTAGGAAAACCTTTAGTCGAGGGCAGCTCTAGTTGTGAGAGTCATCCTGCAATCAATCTAAGCATTCATTCATGTAGCTAGGTGGTCATTCAGTCAGTCAGCCTTCCATCACTTCCTCTTTATGTTTCTTCAACCTGTTGTCAACTTAGGAACCAGTATACATTCAATAAAACCAACATAACTCCTATAATATACTGTGTTTAACTTGACAACATTCAGGTCTTGACAAGTGTTAATTCAACTTGGGTGGATAATCTAGTGGCAGCCTGCACATATACTAACTGCTTCCTCCATGTATGGTTCGAGACATCACAGAGGCGACATACACCCAAAAGCCTCATGTTGCGTTCACATGGGATACGGTAGATGATCTGGCAGAGACGGAACTTTTTGGAAATGCACAGGATTTTTTTTTTTTTTATAAAAACAGGACAGTATGTTGTAGCGATGTTATTGCAAGCAAACTATTAGTTTGGGACGTTTGCTCTTTGAGCAAGCTAGTTCTCTAGTACTAACACTAGTTCAACAAATGTTCCATATATTTCCTAGTATTCTCCTCCTTTATACAAGATTTCAAGCTCTAATCATATAATTATTGGTGGTGTTTGACCAAAATGATTAGCTTCTCATTGTCCAAATCTAAAATGTTTTCTTGGGTAGCGAGAACCGGTGCTATTTGGCACTGGTTCCTGATTTAACTGAAATAGCCCTAACCCCTGGCCCCATCAAGTCCTTTCTAAGTAAACACTATGACATTTTATCCACAAAACTAGTTCAATCTTTTTGCCCAAAGTAGGTAATGAAATTACTGTAAATTATTTCCACATGTCTTTTTTTGCACCCACAAAATTACATAAGAGTATTGAAAATTGTCTGTATCGATAAGCAGTGTGGATACAGTGGTATGGATATCGATAAAATCCTAGCGATACTAGTTGTGGTGGAAAGGTTTAAAATATAAAAAAATTTGATGGCAATGCCATAACGTTACATTTTCCGGTGTTCCAGACTCACCTGATTGTACCGTCCTGCTCTTGTATTGTATCCCGTTTGTTGTCTACCAGAATTCCTATGAACGCAGCATAAGTTAGTATTTTTTGCTGTTACAAGACAAAAGAGCAAACTGACAGCTTTTAATAGATGAAAACAGCAAAAAAGACTCTTGACTATATACTGCATAAAAACCTCATATCTCCCAAGTATTCAGTAGTGGTTGATTTTGATATGGTCCCGGGTTAATGAAAAAGGTTTTACACGGTAGAGACTGTTGACTGTTATGGTTTGATGAATCAATTTGTGGATATGAGTTTTATGCATGACAATAAAAGACATTATGCTTATCTTTCCCTTCTGCATGCCTTGCATCTCAGATAACCCATGTGCTTTCTCTTTTTGCATGGCAACTCCTTTCTGTTGCTACAACAGTGGTCATTTTATCTTCTGCTATCTCTTCCTTGTAGTCGCTAGGTTCCCCTTAGATGGCTGATCTTGGATAAGGATGAATTCATGAGGGGAAGAAGGGTGGCTGCTCAGGGGCAACGTCGTAGCTCAGGCATTAGACTCTGCAAGCAGGTTTTCTTCTGTTTTGTTAGTGTTAAGGATTACATTTCCGTTGACTGACTGCAGTCTTTCCTCTGTAGCCTTCCGTGGCAGTGGTGGTGGAGTAACGTTGGTTTGTGGTTTAATCCGTTTTGGTACAAGGACTGGTTCTAGCATTGAAATGGTTCTCATTTGGATACTTTTACTATAAAGTCTAAGAGTGGTCATTGGTGGCTCACTACTATTAAATTAAATACAGGGGAAACACTGCAGTACCGCAGGCCTACAGTGAATAATGAATATTCCAATGCCACCTGGTACTGATAATGACACGCAGGTTCGTAGGATATTCTCTTTTTGTCTCTTAAAATATTGTCAAAGAATTTCCATTTGTGCCATCCATGTATGGAAACCCTGAACCCTGTTGCACTTTGAGGAGATGAGAGGAATGGAGTGAAGGGTTTTGACTTGTAGCCAGACATGACTGCATAGTGGCAGAAACAAGAGATGAGAATCGCTAGTGAGTCAGAATTTGGCTGCAGAATTTCTTAATCCTTTGATTGCCTTAATTTGATAAGCCTCACCCTTATTGTGATACCAAAACCTGTTTATATTTTTGTTTGTATAAATACTATCCTTACCCCATTTATACCCACCATAATAGCCCTTAGCAAACAGTAATACATTATGGCTTTTTGTCTACATGAATCATAGTGTCTCTTCTCTCTTCTTTCTGCAGTGCATGCTGTGGAAAGTAAGTTCATATTTTTTGTAGTTTTCCTTTTCTTTTATCTTATAAAACACCCACCTCCATCCCCCTCCACAGCAGGGGAAAACCTTGAGGAGCATTTGATTTTCCTTCCTTGACACCGTGGGTTGTTGAAATTGTTTACTTGTGAAAATGTTCTCGAAGATAGATTACACACACCACAAGTACTAGAGCAGCACCCATCTGGTCTGCTCCTACTGAACCCCTTCATGGCCTAGTAGTTAGTTTGCTAGATGGACTGGTAATTGACTCTGTCCCTAAAAAGACACGGGCATTAACATTAGGGTTGGGTGATGCTTTATCCAGAGCGGAACCCCTACATGTTATAATAACTTGGGGTGACTTGATATTTTTAATTTGACTGGTTTTCTGTCAGGCAGCTTGCCACATTGTGTGTGGTGAGGTGTGATGTGAATGTGATACATTTATCCTAAAGCTCCACCAGAACCGCTCCAGCTTAGCATTGTTGCTAACCTGACCGTAACTTGCCAATGTGTAGTTAGTGTTGGTTTTAATGAAGAACATTAAAGTTAGTAGTTACAAGTCTCTGTTGAAAATAAGATACTAACATTCAAATCCCATCCTAAACTACAAGAGGAGAGACAGAATAAGAGCTACTAACAGTGATCTGAATAACTGCTTTCTGTTGGCTTCATCGATCGTGAATAATCAATACAAATTCAATCACATTTCTGAGTGCTTTGGTGTCAACAATCCTACGTTATGATAAAGAGAAAATCACATCTCAAAACAAATTTAATTTTTTCCACAATAGCAGATAAAACTGAAATGTCAGTCTATAATGTTGTCCGTTTTCATTTTCAGTTCATGATCTACAGAGTTTTGGCCTGGACAATGTAAGTAGCAACACAGAATCTCTGACCTGGCATGTCTGGTCTTCTATCTGAATTCTCCATCATGCAGTACCAATTGATCAATGTCAGTATAGTGGATTTGAAAAAGGGTTTAGGAGGCAAATGTCTTAAAATATCTGTATATTGAAAATACCATGGCTTTAACTGAAATCAGACTTTTTTTTTTTTTTGTCACAATGCGGTGACACAAGATGGTCAAATTAACTAAACATTATGGTACACACACAATCGGGACTCATTATGGTTTGAATATATTTTTCACTGCATGTGCCAGTATAATAGTCTATATGATATCCAGTGGAAAGACAATTACTTTAAGACTTGAGAGATGACACTGATAGACTAGCTTTCTCTGGTTAATCCATACTGTGCGTGTGTCCTTCAGATCAATATGACCCATCATATAAAGCACCTGTCGTTTGGTAAAGACTACCCTGGCATAGTCAACCCTCTGGATGACACAGACATCATGGCTCCACAAGGTTTGTCTCCTCTCATGGTACAGATTCTGAGGTATTAACCAGCTGAGTGTTTCTATGCGACTAGCCATCATTTAGCCATCGACTTGCCCAAGAAATGTGTTTGCAACGATTGTATACGCTTGCAAAGATGTGTTCACATTAAACGGTCATAAATTCATATTTTCAAAGCTGGACCACAATGGTGTCACCACCCCCGAACATACATTTGTGCTCAAACAGAATGTTGAGGTAATACTGTAGTTCCGTTTCCATTATAGAATAAGTAAGGGATAATACAACACAAGGTGTGCCGTTATCGAAGAGTAATGCACTTAATTCACCTTGTGGGGTTTGCCTCCACGGAGTGCATCATCTTTTGGCAACCATGACCCCTTGCCTACGACAACCATACTTGAACCCCCCCCCACAAACACAATATCAGATTTACCAACCATTTTAAACCAGAAACTTTATTGACTAATGTAGATCCCCAATACAGAAGGTGACATGAGCAGACAGACAGTGTAGCAGTTATTATAAAAGTCCCATAGTTATGTTGTGTAGAGAAGGAGGCGCTGCTCCTACTACTCAGCAGCGGATTCCCATGCCGATGGACATGAAGGTACCAAACGTTCCTCCACTCTGCATCATGGTCTTCCCTACACCTCCCATCAACTCCCTGCCCCGCATACCGACCCTGAAGGAGAGGGGGGGATGAATTAAAAGTTAAAGCTATGGCTAAGAAATTGTGTTTTGCAGTGAGGGAATGAAGGAGGACTGTTGTGATTTTTCTACATTCAGATTGTTATGTGATTTTTTTTTTTAAGCATTCCTTCAAACTATCACAGAAAATTACAAGTTAAGTTAACAATTAAAATCAAACAACCTGTGAACAACCTGAACATCAGTTTTCAGTATGAGGGGGGGGGGTTGCAACGGCGCCCATGGTATTAGGGGTCCCAAAAAGAGGTTACATAGTGTATAAAATAGCTACAGTATTAATGTCAGTCATTTATAAGGAGGGGGTCACATTAAAGGTTCCAGCACCGCTGGGCCCATTGTGACCAGGGATGGACGAAACTCACTAAATTGTTATTCGATGTCACTGGGAATTATTAGTGAACCAACACAGCAAACATACAGAATGTTGCTACCATGTAACATCTCCAGTCTTTTTCTTCAACTTTCTTTTCTCCCAGCTGTTAACAGACTGCTATGCTACCTGGCGGTGTAACAGTTAATAGTGTCCCCTCTTAATACACTACACAGTGTAGGTCTCTGTAAAAACAAGGGAAAATATATATATTTTAATATAATTTGACAAATCGATGATCCTTAATTGTGACTCAGTTGGAATAGCCTTGTGAGACCTGTGATTAACTTGTGGGATTTCGTGTGGCTTGTAAGGCTAGCGTAATAAATGAATAGATTGTGTATGCACTATGCACTCTTTGTGCGAGTAGACACCATCCTTGTGACTAGCAAAGCAAAATCATGAGAATTATAACAGATTTTTCATTTCAGAACCACCAGAACTCAACCTATGCCCGTTTTAGCTTGACAACTAGAAGATTCAGCCGAGCAACTCAAAGGGCTGGTGTTGGACCAGCACCATGGAATGCCAGTTAAATTTGACATGTATTGAGATTTATTTCTGTCCCGTTTAAACATTTACATCAAAACACTTGCACTGGTCCCAGACTCCCAGCCAAACGAATTGTGCTTGTAGAGGGAAGAAAGAGTAAAGGGCAAGGCTGAAATTACCTTAGACAGGAGAAGGTTCCGAACATGGCCCCAGCAGCCATCCCTACTGCAAACCCCATCATGAAGCCCATCTTGACCCTGTCGAAACAGCTGGGCTGAGTCTGGCCATATGGACCTACTGCCACGGGCATCTACAGGGGAGGGGAGGAGAGGAGCAGACAATTAAACACAGCATTGTAAAAAAAGGCTGGCCTTACAGAATTACTGTCAGTGGCATCTGCAGGAGAGGACAGTACAAGTGGGAATGATTGAAGGGGATGATGTATGCGTTGCAGCAAGACTAGGTCCTAGTCAGCGTGTACCCTAGACCAGTGGTTCTCAAAGTGGGGTCCCCAGCTAAATGAGGAATATTCATTAACTTCACTAATATATTATTCACTAGTAGAAGTCAGTACAGTGAGAGTGTATAATAATGACTATTCTCCTCAGTTATCCCTCCACCTACAGTATAGAATTCTGGATTAAATCATGACAATCTTATCAAATGGGGTCCTTGACCAATTACGTATAAATGTGGGGGTCCTTGACATTAAAACGTTTGAGAACTAACTGCCCCAAACGACCTGCCAGCACCGTCGCAGGTAACTGCTGACACACAAGATGGGAAGCAAGCTAGGCACCCTGGTCCACATAACGGTCACAGTTACGGAGAGACACGGCTAGATGTCAACTGTGATGCATTAATAACGTCATGCAAGAACTCGAGGTGGTCTGCTTTGAAAGCATCACTGTATCTTATCCTCGGGCGTGTTGTTGCTTCACTAGCTAGCGTTACCATTCAGCTAGGCTAACCAGTCAGCTTGGCTAACGCCGCGGGTTTAGTTTAGCAGCTAATTTAGCTAACGTTAACATGACAAGCTACATGACGGCCACAATATTTTCCAAGCTTTACACACGTTGGGACATACAAAAAAACGATCGTGTCGCCGTGTGTCACTCGTGCACTTTGTCCTCTTGGAGACACCGCAGTTGTTGCGTTCTTGCTAACTTAGATTAGCGCGCTAGCTGGCTAAACTGTAACCTATGCCTGGCCTTGAGATGTTAGATACATGTGCATGACAGCCGTGTATTCCCCGAACACAGCACCACGTGTGGGTCTAAGGGCGCCTTACCTTAGATTGTTAGGTGACGAGAGTTTAAAAAAAAAATCTATTTCGAAGTTGACGTTTTGTGTGTATTTGAGAGCAGTGGGCTGCTGTAAATGTCTTTCTAGCACGCCTCCATTACTTGAGAGAGGAAGTTGTAGCAGATGTTGTAGGCCGAGGAGAGCGGAGAAAAGGGTAATATTAAAAAACTATAGCGCCCCTTTGTGGTTTTGTTTGGTAGGACCTTTCATGTCCCTGTCATCATTGGGACTTGTCTCAGTGAACAGCTGGGTGTTTAGAAAGCACAATTTATCTGCACTGAATGTTTCTATAGTTTTGTGAGCAAGTTGGTTTGCTCTCCCTGGCATACGTCGTGCCCTTGACTGGGTGCTATTTGGTCAATTGGAATTCAACTGTTCACCTGCTGTACCACTACTTTTAATATATTTTCACCCAATCCTGTGTATTCTATGTATTTGTTTTGTTTTATATAAAAAAAAACATAAATAAGTGAGATAAATGTAATATTGCTAATTCAATCCAAAACAAGAATAAAAACAACATACGTGGGTGTGTGAATGAGTATGCAGAGTAGGGCTACATCATGGTGGAGGCAAGTTGATTAGATGGCTTGATTCATCAGGCTGACCCCCAATCTATGTTTGAAATGATTGAGAGAAGAAGATGATGTATGTGTGTATTCCAGAGTAGGGCACCTCTGTGTTTAATTGAGAAGTGACTCAGATTCAGAGTTAATGTGTCACATTTTAGTGAAATCCTCCCCTCTTTACTGTGCATTGCATCAAGAAAAAGAGAACAAATATAATACAGATGGCCATCAGATACATGGTGAACAATAATAATAACATTAAACCTCAATTAAAAATGTTCCTTAAATAATAACATATTATATAATAAATTTTACAATCTAAACAATCACAGTATTGTCTGTCACTAATATAATGTGCAAATAAATTATGTTATAGTTATCACGTTTTTAGTCATGTACAGGTATTTTCTTAGACTAACTTTTGTAATTTATAGTCAAATGCTAAAACATATTTTTCTTCCCTCCAGCATCAATGATGTACCAGTATTTTGTGAAAATAGTCCCTACGATCTATGTGAAAACAGATGGAGAGGTGAGTGTGAAGTCCCTTTCACATCTTTTTACTGTTTACTTTCTACAAGTGCGACCATGCGAGGAGGTGTTGAAGAGGGGACATTCCATTGGTCTCACTGGGAAACAACAGACAGAGAATTTAACCATAATGCTTTATAATATTTAAAAGATTTGCAAACATGGTATGTCACTAAAATAATGCTTTGTTTTGCGTTTTCTTCCAGGTAGTAAAAACCAACCAATTCTCAGTGACCAGGCATGAGAAAGTGGCTAATGGTCTAATAGGGGACCAAGGGTTACCGGGAGTGTTTGTTTTGTATGAGCTGTCACCCATGATGGTAAAATTCACAGAGAAACACAGGTAGGTAAAGCGAAATAAAAACGGAACGTGCATTCTGAGTTGATCCAACATCTCTATTAAAAATCCTGTTTAGAATAGAATAGAAATCCTTTAACAATCCTGAGGGAAATTCGGCAAATTTAGAACAATGGCTTGTTTAAGGTTGTCTGACTGACTTGTTTTCTCTCTCTCTCTCTCTCTCTCTCTCTCTCTCTCTCTCTCTCTCTCTCTCTCTCTCTCTCTCTCTCTCTCTCTCTCTCTCTCTCTCTCTCTCTCTCTCTCTCTCTCTCTCTCTCTCTCTCTCTCTCTCTCTCTCTCTCTTCTCTCTCTCTCTCTCTCTCTCTCTCTCTCTCTCTCTCTCTCTCTCTCTCTCTCTCTCTCTCTCTCTCTCTCTCTCTCTCTCTCTCTCTCTCTCTCTCTCTCCTCTCTCTCTCTCTCTCTCTCTCTCTCTCTCTCTCTAGATCATTCACACATTTCTTAACAGGGTGTGTGCTATTATAGGAGGTGTATTTACAGGTTGGTTTATTGTCTACCCTTCTACGATGAGATTAAATTATATGTCAAATAAGTCCCTACAGAGCCGTCATACAACATCAATACAAGTCCCACTTTTTACTTGCTTGCTGCACTGATACCGCACTGGTTTTCTGCTATAACCTTAAAGCAATAATCTCACAACATTTTCATAAAAATAAATGTCTATTTTGCCACTCTCTATTGCCAATTGACCTATCTCAAGCCTGCCCTATTTTCTTGATCCTCTAAGTGTGGTGGTGGACAGCATATCTTCTTGTTGTGCCTTAAATATTGCAATTGAGGAATGCTGTGAAGAGTTATATACACAACATAATGATGTTGAGGGGTAGCAGTTGTAGGGTGTGAGGGCCAATGTGGAACATCTTCAACAACATATCCTCCTCAGGCTATGGCTGTTCAGGAAAATGTAATTTCCAGGGGGTGTGAAATCATGCACTCCTATCAGGCAAAGACTGTCCGGTACTGGTGTGCCCGCCCAAGATCTGTTACAAAAGCTCTCATGGTGTTGTTGACAAAACTTGCAATCTTTGTTGATCTTCATCGGGTTGGCATCTCTCCAGACGCACCTTGGACATGAGACTGGAGTGAATGTAGACCCTGTTAAACCTAGACCTTTGCAGAGACTGCACTGTACCGTGAGCTAAGTGTGTGAGGATGTGGCGAAGACAGCTGAAAGCTTTTCCTTACATATTTACGAGCTTTTGGTGAGTGAGGTTGAAGAGTCACGGCAAAGGAACGCAAGCTCTCAGAGTGATTCTTTTGCCGCATCTGTACTTTCTGTAATGACGTCTTTGCTACCCCACCAAGTTAATCTGCCAGAACATTTGCACAGCTATCTGAAATTAAATCCCTGTTTTGTAAATCATCTTATGACATCCTGCAAGTTGCCAATCTTACTTTTTGAGACTTTGTGTTGTTGCTTTTCAAGCTTCAGTTGCTCGCAGCATGCTGCTAGTCTGTGTTCACTGTTCAGAATTGACCAGCTTGCGTTTTAATTTTCTGGGAGACTCAGTCAGAATGTAGGAATGATCCAAAGCTACTGCAGCCTCACCGGAAGGAAGAGTTGTAAAGTGTGTGTGGTCTTTTAGCCATATTTAGTTTTCACAAGCCTGTAACACACGTCTTGATTCCTCTGTTAAATTGCCTACTTTTGTATGTTCACCAGACTCTGGACAGGCATTGCGATGGTGCATGGTAGGCATGCAAGCTGTTGTCTGATATTCATCCACCACCAGGACGTTACTGACTGTGCCCTGAATGTGCACTGGATATTTGGCAAGCAGATGCAGAGTGCAGTGTTGCATTGATCAGGTGTATGTGCTGTGAAACACCTTCCTCTGATTGGTTGAAGTGAAGACAATAGGCACTGGCTGAGCACTGGCGGATAACAAGCAGGCAGGTCACTAGAGGGTTTGTTAGACGGCTCGCTCATTTCAATCATTTAACTTGGTTGTTTGTTTGATTGGATGTCGTTCTGTCATACCTTACCAGAAGGACAAACTATTTTTTCATTTCGGTGTCAAACGTCTTCTTTTATATATATATATATATTTTTTAGAACTATCAATTACTGTCGACTCGAGATATAATAAGACATTTAAAATGTTGCCAAAAATTCTTGGCAGCCTATTGATCCTTTAACTCTTTCAGTGCCACTCACGAGATTTCTCTGGTTTTTTTATAGGTGGTTGCGTGCCACTCACGAGATTTCTCGGAATTATTATTATTATTATTTTTTTGCGATCTGAAAAATTATTGCATCACCCGAGCCTACCCGAGTATAGCCGAGCTGCGCCGGTGATCACTGTGGAAAAAAGCGCCCCCTGTCGTCTCCCAGATGACATAAGTGATTTTGGAATGGACTCAATGAAAATGAATGGGGAAAAAAATCCGGTACTCCACATTTTCCAGTTCACTGATCCAGCCGGGGTTACCACAGTTCATTCTGGAGCCTCAGATCCCCGCGGATCATGGAGATCTACAGTGTCGCGTTGGATCCATACACGTATCGATTTTTTCGAATGGTGATCAGGAATTGGAATATACCAGTTGGATACCATCTGATGTCAGGTAAGGACTCTATGTTATCAGTGGTAGGATAATCGGAGTAAGTTTGATGAAGTTATAAGCTGTTTTGTGAAATGTCTTCTTTCGGTTTCACTGTAAAAGTCTGTGAGGAAATCAACGGAGCGATTATCAGTGCGCGGCCGTAATGTGCTTGCGTGCACGTATAATATTGATCATCTAGCGTTTATTTGAAAACGATTCATAAAAAGGCAGACGAATATCAACGTTGTGGAATATTCCACTAAAAGACGATTTTCATAGAATGCTCCAGAATGAGCTGTTTTTTATATCAAAACGGGGGCTTTTCTAACTGCTCTGAAACGGAAACGACGCGATAAAAAAACAATCTGCCTTCACAGCACTGACTGGAAAATAGTCTTTGATAATGCGATGGGCAGATTAGACACATAGCCATAATTTAAAACATAGATTAGGCGATATTAACGTTAACATTGGCGCCGATGGTGGCATTCAAGCGGTAAAACGGAAAACCAGGTGTGGCACTGAAAGAGTTAACACTTTCAGAGCCGGTCGTGTTTTCCTTTTTACCCCCTTGAATGCCCATCATCCACTTCAATGTTGGCGTTAATATCGCCTAATCTATGTTTTAAATTATGGCTATGTGTCTAATCTATCAATGACTAATTTTCCAGTCAACATTGTCGAAGCGGATTGTTTTTTTATCGGTTCATTTCCGTTTTATAGCATCTTGAAAAGCCCTCGTTTTCAAGGAAAATAAAAATATTCCATAATAAACGGAATATTGTAGTGATTGTAAATGGTACATAATTCATCCACAGAACTATTGTTAGGAACATTCTAGAACATTAGTTCCGCCCGAACATTCTGGAACGTTTGTGATGATGTCATGGCAGAACATTCTAGAACCTTAGTACTGCCCGATCATTCTGGAACGTTCGTGATGATGTCATAGTAGCACATGCTGGAACGTTGGTGATGATGTCATAGTAGAACCTTCTAGAACCTCTAACATTCCTATTTATGCGGTGGCAGTTCCAGCATTCTGTTAGCTTTCTAGTAATGTATTGTATCTTGTAGTTGTGCTGATTAATATTAAAGGAGTTACCTTCGACTTCAGGACATCGCCTCAGACTCCCGTCTCGTAGCACTACAATATTCTAGAATACACAAAAAACGTTCAAATTTTTCGGCCTATTTATGAATCGTTTTCAAATAAACGCTAGATTATCGATAGTATATGTGTACGTATGCACGCTATATAGGCGATCTGATATCTGATCTGATATATTTCCTGATCGCTCGCATAGCCAAACAGCCATATCGCACATAGGGGAAAAGCTTATATCTCCGTGAAAACAGGTCTGATTATCCTAAGACTGGTAAAATAGATTCCTTACCTGAGATCAGATGGTATCCAAAAAGATTATTCCAATTCCTGATCGCCATTCCAAAAATCTATCCTTTTATTGATCCAATGCTACATACTGTAAACACATATTACACGCTGTTCTGATGCTCCACAATGAATCCGATTGGCTCGGGGTACATGCGTGAGAAGTAAAATGTGGATTCCGGATTTTTTTTTCTCATCCATTTTCATTGAGTCCATTCCAAAAGGGTGCATTACCATCTGGGAGACGATAGGGGGCACTTTTTTCACATCTGAGCTCCTGATGGGGCTGGTTTCCCAACGGTAGACTCGGTTGATAAAATATGATATTTGTCGTCGTGGGCATTCAGGGGGCGGGCTGATAACACGTGTTATGTCGTCCGTGGCATCCAAAGTGTTAAGGAAGGGGCGTCCCATCTGAATTCTGTATTATGTACATACTGGCAAAATGCTGTGAGCTCAACTGTGAGTCGCTTTTTGGTGTCACAATTTTCTTTGCTGATGTTGGCAACTCATTGCTCCAAAAGCTGTCCACCATAGAATGAGAAACTGGGTAGAGAGCATGTACGGAATTTGGAAAACAATTATTGAAATATATATATTTTCAAAATCATAGAACTCCTCAATGACAGAACGTATGTGTTATTATTTCAGTAAGTATGACATAGCAGCAGGTTATTATATAAATAGTCTATATCAATAGCCTTGTTATTTTACGTGTACTGTCATGTGTTGGCTATGGCTGGAATAAGCTGAACTAACTGAACTAGCCATAACATGTACAGACAGCTATGCAGTGCCTATGGTCCAACATCTTAATAACGTATTAAAGTGAATGTTGTGCTCCGGTATCTTCTTGGGGTTCAGTCTTTGAGAAGTGGCCAATAAACATGTTCCTAGCTTATGCATTACTTTAGTTTATAATGCATCGTATGTTTCGTAGTTGGGATAGTTCTGAGCTGACATTTCAGAAGGTGGGAACAGGATGGAAAGGAACCCAACCTGAGCATGACATAAGAGCAAAATGGCCACCTTGTGAATATGGTCAATGGCCTCTACTCTAATGGATTCTATAATCCTCTCTTCTCTCTTCTGCAGTGGCTGGTCTGATCGACTCACTCATCTACCACTCCGCCAAGGCCATTCAGAAGAAGATAGAGCTGGGGAAAGCCTCCTAACGGCGCCTCCTACTGGCCTCAATGGTGCAAGACACACACACACACACACACACACACACACACACACACACACACACACACACACACACACACACACAGACACAGCAAAAGAAAGTGGTGGAGAGAGAATGGAGTTTGGAATCGTGGAGAACAGATTCATGAAGGTGTTTCCTGTGGTCCTCTCCCTTAGAGAGACAGAGAAAACGGAGGGCGATTCAGAAAAGTCTTTCCTTCTGCCCACTCCTTTCCTCCCTCTCTCTGCTATAACCGAAAGATAATTCCAAGATAAAGGAAACCTGAAGGGGTTAAAGAGGGATGTTTGGGGGCAGTGTTTAAATTTTAAAGCTTTTCAGGTCAGAAGTGCTGATCTACAATAAACTGAAATAGTATGTTGTCCTTTATGTGCTGGCTAAGTTCTATGGCCCTACAGCCAATAAAAGCCATTCAGTGCACATATTGCACATAGAAATATGCATGGGTCTTATTTGAAGAATAAGAATTCTTCATTCCTGAAATGCTTACTTAATGAGATATGAGGTTTTCAACTGGCAACAGCTTATTTCATTGTGAATCTAAAAGGCAAATGTGGTTGTAGAACAACACTCCTACTCTGAAGGACTTTTCAGTAATTCTGGGTGATAATTTCCTCTGCAGCGCTTCTTTTGGAAATGGAAGAGAATCAGGGCTAGAAGTCAACGAAAGACTTCTGAGATTGACTCGAGAACAGATGATGAGAAGAGAAAAAGAAAGGAAAGAAGATAGAAGAGAATATTATAAAAAGAAAAAGGGAAATTCAAATCAAACTGACTCAAACCTACTTCCTCTTCAGAGCAAGGTGTATATATTATGTGGGAGGGAGGGCGGCCTGATAATGTATAGTCCTCGCTCCAATGGAAGACATTAGAGAGACGGTAACACAGTTCTATCTCCCAGCGATTTGAATATCTCTGGCTTCCTTCCTTCCATCTTCCAAACAGTCCTTATGTTGTGCTTTTATTTACCACCTTGGTTTATTATTTCATTAAAAAGGATACCATGACTATTTAAAATGTAGTTTGTTATTTTTGTCAGTTTAGCATGCGGCTAGAAGAAGCAGTTTATTTGATTGAGGAATGTTAACGAGTTGTTTTTCAGTTAACTGAAGGGCCAATACAGACATTTTCCCCTGCAGTGCCTACTGTAGTATAGAAATATAACAGACTACTATTCAAAATGTCAAGGTATTCCTTTCAAGGTTGTCAGGACATCTAAATCAGTTGTATCCTCCACTTATTCCGAAAACAAGTTATTCTTTAATCACTTTCTAAACGCACTGTTAGCTGTTGGAGTGACTGAATTGGTTACAGTGATATACTATTGGACATGTTGCTGTCACCCATCCACAAGATGTGATGATACATTGGCAATGAATAGAGCAACTATGACAATGTTTTGGCAACTTTTCTTAAGTAGAAAATAAATTGCACATCTGAATATGTGATGTGGCCTAAGACAGTTCAATCTATATGTGTGAATATGAGCTACTCTCTCCCAGTTAGAAACCAGAGAAGTAAGAGTGTGATGTCATCAAGTATAAAGTCTGGAGCTTCTCCATTGACAATGAATGGGGGACTTGATTTTGTGGAGCCACAGAAAGTTTATTTTCTTTTTTTTTTATATCCAAATGAGCTTTATTCTATAGTAGTGATCTCCGTTCTGAAACAGAAAATGAACTCGGAACATTCTCTCAGTATCATCTATAAAAGATTTCCTAATCCATTGTCTATGGACCAGCTTCAGACTTTATACTTGATGACATCACACGTTTGAGTTTTAGCACTCGAGAGAGAGTTGCTCAAGGGAATAACATGTATGACTTCTGAAATTAGGCTCAATTGAGAAGTTCAAGGCTCAATTGAGTAGGGCCAGAGCCATAGGTATTCGGTTTTCAGTGACCGACGTGTTGGTTCTGCTCTGTGGCAGTTACTAAGGCTTCATACACATTTGTTTTGAAAACAGTGTTATTTAGTGATTTTTGTAACTTTGGAGTGACTGTGCACATGGTAGAATACCATACAACGCTGATTATTGGAATGTTCATAACAATGCTGCCTTAGTATGAATTGAGAATTGTTATCAATATTAATCTTTCTTCAAAAGTTACCAAATAGAAAAACGAATGCCCTAAGGAATTTGACAGTATAGCTACATAAACAGAGTTTATTCTCTTTGGTTGGAATTGTATATGTGAGCCTTGATGCCAAGATGGAGAAGATGAAAAACAGTTTTCTGTGGTTAAAGCCTTTCAATAGTTTCTAAAAACACTTCGAAAGGACTTAATGGTCTTTTGGGAACCAGTTTGTATGAGGCATAAGTGACTTCGATGTATTTGCCTGTAGACTTTTTAGAATGTTTGATTTCTCACCATGATAATATTGAAGGCCACTGCCGGATATTTGTAGATGGCACCTCCTAAATGTAAGAAAGGAGAAGCAGCACGACCCTGTAGTACATCCTGTCCAAACTCCCCCAGTCTGGTTTTGAGCAGCTCAGATGCTCAAACAGGAACTTCAAAAGCACAAAATTACTCAGAAATGTCTACTGTTTATTCAGACTTGACTCATGACACATTTGACTGAAGCCTGTTTGTTAATGCGTGTTTTGGGATCTTCCCCCGTGTATTTCTGGCTGCCTTGTACATCCTGTGTGAGTCAAGACGGACGGATTGGACACGGTACAATTATGATCTGAAGTCCTTTTAATGATGCTAATAATGTGACATTCCAAGATAGAGATTATACTATATACCAGTGTTCTCCCAGGAAGAAAGAAAAAAGCTTTCAAGAAAATCCCCCCCCAATAGAAATAAAACTTTATTTTGACGGCACCTCCAACCAGGATGGCCACCTGCCCTCTCAACAGTATGCTGTGCTGCCCAGAGTTGTCATAGTCTTGTATGTACCATTCACACTTTTACATGATGGCAAATGCTGGGATGTTTTTTTGTTGTTGTTGTTGCTAGTTTCAGTTCTCATTGCTAGTGAGCAATATATGCAGGCTTTTCCATTTGTGTTTTCCCGTTATGTCCTGCTGCTTTCTATCCAAACCACATCCCAGGAAATGTTCAGTTTTCTTAATGAGTCATTGTTTCCGGAACGTTGTGATTTTTACAAACCTAAGATTACATTTTCTTTTTCTTTCTTTTGCTAAATGAACGTCTCAAGAGAAAAAAACTATCGTTTAGGGACTGACATCTTTGTCACACAAAGTAGGTTGTACCTGAGGTTTATACATAATATGGTGAAAGTAAACTATTCAGGGGCCGTCATGGGACCAATTGCTCTACAGGACCAGCATGCGGTCCAACTAGAATTCTGGTCCCCATTCCCGACCCATGATCACTGTACATCGTTTTTGTCGATGATGTTTTGATCATTTTGTTATCCACACCTGATAATCTGTACTCCCAGCTCTGGGTTCCTGTGACATCAATGTCCTCTCCTCGTTCTCCCTCCCACCTGTCAACTCGCATTATATCAGACGCACCCAATCAAGTCACTGAAATACTATTTCCTTAAGAGTCTTTAACCAGATTAGATTATTACTATCATTTTTCTTTTAATTTGTATATATATATATTTTTCATCATTGTGAACCTTTCTTTTCATATTACAATTTCACCCTCTCCCAACATGAGGCTAAATCTATCAACCAGTATGTGCTATGTCAAACTATGTGTCTGAGCTCAACTGAACTGTGCTGGCTCAAATGACTTAATGTTCTAAAGATATTTGAGAGAATCTGACATATTAATCCCAAATTGGGAACCACTGCTTCAAGCTTAGTTCAGTTCATCTTCAGCAAGATGATTGTGATCTATCAGGATATGAGTTGGGTGATTGTTTTGTGTGTGTGTGTGTGTATGCGTGTCACGGCTGTGTTCAGTTTTACTTTAAATTGAGTTATTTCGGGAAGTGGATTTTCTCCTAAATTCAGTTTTTACTTTTATTTATATATTTTTGTCACGAATGCCAACCTTTTTGTAATTGAGACGGATTGCTTTGGTTTCTTATTTACAAATCAATTGCAGTCGTTATTTACATTTTGAGTTGATTGAATTGAAAGCGAATTGAACCGCCCTGGCGTGTGTGTGTGTGTGCGTGCGAGAGAGAGAGAGAAGGTTGAGTTATCACATTGCTTGCTTGGATGATGCAGTTTGATACTGTTTCTGGTGGTTCTGTTCTGCTTCGTTGATTGTTGCACCTTTGAGATCTAAGTCTGGGTATAGGGTTCTGTTTGTGTGTGTGCGTGTGCTTGTTTGTGTGACTGTGTACATATGAATGACAATGTTGATATGCACACGTGTGTGTGTCTGTATGCATGTGCAGGGGAGATGTGAGTTTGTGTGTAATCTGACGCTGTGGACGGCCTGTTTTGTGTGAGAGAAATGTATTTATATTTTGATTGTCTTCAAACTGTTTTTAAAATGATGAAAATAAATGTTCGATACACTAGCTTTCACTGTGTACTTTATTTGTCACTGAAGTGGTGAATGACTCCCAACTCCAAAACCTGCCTTGAAATCTGAACTCATGACTCCTGACTCGGCCACTGATTCACAAGCAAATCACTTTTTCTGTTGTTGTTTATGTTTATTGATATTTATATTTAGTTATTTACTAACAGTGGGGAAGTCACTATACCCCCCCCCCCCCCACACACACACTTGTAATGCAAGTGTAGTCGGCTAAGTGGTATGTTTATGCTAGTGAATAACATGCCACCCCCTTCCGTGAAGCTAAATAAACAACAGATGAATAACCAGACAGACATGTAGTGGTGGACCGACATGGAGTTACAAGTACAGACGGATGACGGGACGGAAAAATTAAGTTTCAGCTGGGATGGGTGATTGTTGACAAGTCACCTATTAAACGGGGATGGTGATTTGATGACCTGTGAAGAGGGATGTTTCGTTGATCACTTCCTGCCTGAAGTGTTGCACAGGTGGACAATGCCAGGTGTTCTTTGTGAGCAGTTGTCTCATTGAGTAAAAACAATTTTGAGTGCTTTATGGATCGTCTTCTATTGAATGAGTTGCAAGCAAATAAATAATGCTTTCATAGATATCTAACATATAGAACAGTCATTGTATCAACAACCAGTGAAATATATTGAATACTGTTTGTTACAGTTATTGGAAAATATGTCCCACGTGGCACAGCCTTTAGTGAACAGTGTCCTGTTATACACTGTATCCTTAGGGCAAGTGTGTTTCACAGTGAAGACTTACTGGAGACTGTATTCTCTGTTGGGGTATCCATGTGACTAACCTACTGACCTATGACGGTCAGTGCTGTAGGCTACTGTTTATATTTGGTTTCAATGACATCTTTGTGCTAAATGAACTGCTATTGAGGTGACTTGCCCTTCAGTTGATATACTCTGGCACCAGGCTTGCTGGTTCCTGGTTGCATATGTGTCACTAAAATTGACTGCTGCCAATAGTTGGAGAACTAACAGCTGTTAGGACTGTCTGACTCTTAATACTAAACACTGCACAGACTCTGGTGCAGTGTGCTACTACGATATATACCATGTATACTATTTTTACTTTTTTTATCTACTTTTTCTCCCCATTTTCAATTTTTCTCCCATCCCAATTTCGTATTATCCAATTCTACCCTCCCCTGTCTCGAACGTTGCTAGACTATGCCTCCCACTGGTCGGCTGCAATGTGGACCAAGCCTTGCATCACGAGTCCCCTCCGGTACACGAGGAGGCAGCTGTCGCATCTTTTCACCTGCACAGCGCGATCTCTCAGCGGCGAGGAGTAACGCGTGGGAGGCTCACGCTGCCCCCGTTGCTTCCTGATTCTGCTGTACAGGCGCACCAACCGACCTGTAGGAGTCGCTGTCCACAACGTCCGATCCCCACCCACCGGCTTTCCCACCCCCTAATACTGCCAATTGTATTAGTATGAACGACCAGCCAAGCCCGAAGCAACGCCGAGAGCTGGGCTCGAACCCAGCGTCTCCTGCGTTAGTGGCGAGTGCCTTGCCCACTGCGCCACTTAGCCGCCCCGTCATGTATACTATTATGATTATTGATTGAATTCTGCCATTCCATAATTTTTACTATGTTCTACTTGATTATTATTATTATCATCATTATTATGGCTATTTCTATTTCTATTGTTGTCTTTTCTGCCGGTACCTCCTCTCCCCCCTCCCCATGCTGCTATGACACCTGCATTTCCCCAAGGGCAAATAATAAAGGAACACTTGAGATGAAGCGGGCAAAGCATAACAGAACTGGCGAGAAGCAGACTAACCCTATAGCAGGGGGGGAAATACCACCTCATTTCAGCATCCAAATACTGTGCCCCACAAGAGAAAAGCTGGTCCCACAAGAGAAGAGCTGGTCCCACCTCCTGCACTGTCTTGTCACACAGATGTCTAGCTCAATTGGAAAAGGTGGTAAAAGCTATATTTTTAATGAGGCCTGGAGTCTCTCTGTGGATATGGCTACAATATTCCAAAAGA
>NC_140170.1:116096914-116106223 GCF_963971535.1 Notolepis coatsorum
CCGCCCCCCCATTTCATGCATCCATGGTGGAACATGATACCGATCGTATGCATTTTGATTTTTAACTCTAGCTTGTGTAGGGCCGAAACGCCAATCGATTTAACGTTATTAGCTTAGCGCCCTATAACTAGCGTTGCAGGAATTATACCAGACCATTCCGATATAACGTTCATATTCACTACGCTATAAAACAGGAACGTATTGATGAAAAAATTATTTCTTTATGGCATATTGAAGGGAAGGTTTATACTGTCAATTGACAATGACAATGACACATAGCAATAATATAAAATATAGATTAGCTCTACAAACAACCTCACGCACAGTGAAACATTGTAATGAAAAGCTGGCCTAGAGTGGGCCCGTCTAATCCCAATGGCCCCGAATGTGTTAACCCGAGTCTGTGTGCCTGTAATGAATGGAAATATCGAATAAAAGAAATAACGATGAAAACCCGACTATACTCAGGTTTACGGGGGTCCTGGAGCTCAACGCATGCATGGCGAGATAACCCGACTATCATCGAGTCTGGCGCTGATTGAGTTAAGGTTAAATAAATAGAATAAATGTGAATAGTTTACTCAATGTTAAAGGATTGTCTGTCTGTCTATCTATCTATTGTTCCTCAAGCGTAGCGGAGAATGGCCTGGTTCAGTGCACTGTACAATCTGACCTCTTTGAACCTTCCTTGTCTGGGTCTCTGCGTGTGCACATGTAGGTACGCGCATGTGTGGCTGTGCGTTTGAACTCAGGTGAACCTTTCCTTTAAACTGTGCCGCATTCTGTAAAGCTCTCCATCGTTTTAGTTTTTTTTCCTCAGCCCCCAAACAACATTCCACAGCGCCATATGTGGAGTCTGCCACGTCGACCATGTATGATGTGTATGACGGTCTCTGTGTGAGCCTTGTAATGGGGCGAGTGGAGCACACACAGAGTGAGAGGGAGGGAGGGGCAGAGTGAGAGAGAGACAGATACAGAAGGTTCTGTATAGCCTTTTAACCCCAGCATGGATAGGGTTGGGAAGGATTATTATGTAATGGTTCTACCGATTGCCTTCTCAACGTTATTGTTATTTTGTAGTTATCATTAGTTGGTGGTGTAATATTATTAATGTGATTAGTAACATAATCTGCTGGATTTCTAAATCATGCTGTATCCAAAATTGATAGAAGATTAAAATAACCCGTTTATTTAAATGTACAAACTAAATCACATAGTGTTATTATGAGCATCTGCAACTATTATCAGTCATTGTTCCAAGTTGTGTATAAGTTGTGTATAAAGAGAGAACAGCCTGTATTTCATCAGCCTCCTGTAAGACTCTGTAGCCTATACAGTACCTCCAATTTGAAAATGTTGGGGTTTTTGTTGCACCTGAGTGGAAGACCATGTTACCCACGTGTAAAACATTTAATCTCCTGTGAAGCAAGTGAATCCTTTGAAATGCACTGTAAAATACCACGCATGCAGGGGTATCAAAAGAGGAACGTTGTCTCAGAGCGGGAGAAACGGGGCTTACAGTAAGTCACTAAGTAAAAGTGTTCCATAACATTGTAGGCATTCATGGTAGCAGGATCTATAGTTTCCCTCCAACCCATGAGTCACGTGGTTCCCAGTAGATAGACTGCACTACTACCACCGTGGCTCCTGGAGCTTCCTCTTAAAATAGACACGGCTAGAATTTCATCTATAGGAGTGGGTTTACATGATCTCTTGGACTTCATTGCAATGTACTGTAGTGGCCATGGCTATGACATACTAGCTTCTTTATTCTTAGTACAGAACTTGCGTTCTGGAAGCTGATTTCTCATTTTTCTTTATCAAATATTTGTATATATTTTTTTTATCCACTTTTTCTCCTTATTTTTCTCCCATCCCAATTTCGTATTGCCAATTCTCCCCTCCCCTGTCTTGAACGTTGCTAGACTATGCCTCCCACTGGGCGGCTGTAGTGAGGATAGAAGCCTTGCATCTGTCATAATCACAGCGAGAGCGTACTTCACCCCTCCTCCTTCTCCCCTCACATTCACCACGCACTCCTCTTCATCCTCCCTTCCATCCACCATGCACTCCTCTTCATCCTCCCTTCCATCCACCACGGAAGCCTCACGCCCTTTTATGGTCAGCATCCCTTCACCTCCGTCACTCAACCCAGCTGCACCTCATCCCCTGATTCACACGCTGTCAGGCACCTCACTCCTCACAGCTGTATCCCATCCCTGATGATGAGGACCCTACTTCAACCGGACGACGCTGACCAGAAGTCGTCGTGGTGTTAGTATCATTACCTAGGACCTCCGTGTCAGCGTGTCCCTGTCTGGACCCCCTGGAGCCTTACCAAGGAGTTCCTGCTCCCTCTCTCAACACGGACCCGTATCTTCCGTCTGCAGTAGCACTGGAGTGCACCTGCTCCCTATTCTAGATTTCTTGTCTACATTTAGGTTAAACATTAATGAACAAAGGGACAGCTACAGTATGTAAATTGTAAAGTTTTTTTTTTTTTTTTTTATTCCAGTCGATCATAATGTAATGATCATGAATCATGAATCAACGCGAGAGAGAGTTTTTTATTCCAGTCGATCATAATGTAATGATCATGAATCAGAGAGAAGAGAGAGAGAGAGAGAGAGAGAGAGAGAGAGAGAGAGAGAGAGAGATGAGAGAGAGAGAGGAGAGAGAGAGAGAGAGAGAGAGAGAGAGAGAGGAGAGAGAGAGAGAGAGAGAGAGAGAGAGAGAGAGAGAGAGAGAGAGAGAGGAGAGAGAGAGAGAGAGAGAGAGAGAGAGAGAGAGAGAGAGAGAGAGAGAGAGAGAGAGAGAGAGAGAGAGAGAGAGAGAGAGAGAGAGAGAGAGAGAGAGAGAGAGAGAGAGAGAGAGAGAGAGAGAGAGAGAGAGAGAGAGAGAGAGAGAGCGAGAGAGAGAGAGAGAGAGAGAGAGAGAAAGAAAGAAGAAAGAAAGAAAGAAAGAAGAAAGAAAGAAAGAAAGAAGAAAGAGAAAGAAAGAAAGAAAGAAAGAAAGAAAGAGATATATATATATATATTGCGGCCACTCACTCATATATCAGACCTCACTGCACGCCTTGTGTATGTATGTGACAAATAAACCTCTTGAATCTTGACTTGCCATATTCAATCAGTTTCAGTAACTACAGAACAGTACATATTGTTAGACTCACTTGTTGTTTGGAACAAGCTCGAGCCGTCGCGTGTTAACCCTTCGAGAAGCTTTTGTGGTCCGGCCGGGCTTGATAAAGTGTGTGTCCAGACTCCGTATAAATCCAAATCCAACACTGTCAGTAATGTACAGTATCTCGTGCTGATCTCTCCAACTCCTGAGAATACACTTCTTATATCTTATTACCGAACCACGAGCCTAGCTAAGCTAACGCACTGAATCGAAACAAAAATACTACTAACTGGCTCCTCCTCGCATAATTTTCTGTCTGACGACGTGACGAGTACAGTGGCGCAGAGCTTGCTTCGAGCGCTAGAAAAACGCGCCCGAGACATCATATTTGAACGCACTGATAGGCGAAATGTATTTGCTTGACCTATTTACATTGGCTGCGACGATACATGACGCGCACATGTGCACGCTACGTCTATGCGCCCAGCTTTAGAGGTACTCTATCAGGAGAGAGAGTGACGTCATCTGAATCACGCACAAAACAATGATTTATATTTGATATATTAACGTTATTGTGCATTTGAAACACAAACATACTTAAAATTAGTAAATATTATTCATTCATTATTCAATCTCCGCTACGCCACCCAGCCGCCAAATATTTTTATTTTTATACACGAAACAAGACAAACACAATACAATAACAATAACAAGACCTCACAATACCACAATAATAATATCAACAATGACAATAGCAATAACAAAAATAATAAACACACAACATAACATACAAAATCAACTTATACTATTACAGACACCACAATAGACAAACAAAAAACAATTCCTAATTCCGGGATGTCCCCTCGCCAGACTGTATCCAATTGATATGTTTTTATATGTGGATTTGATTAACTCATTGACAGCCGGGAATTAGACGGGGCCCCGTCTATTAAAAGATAGAAGTGCATCACCTTGTTTGTAGAGCTATAACTATATTCTATATTATAGCTATGGATACAATACTATGGCCCATTTGACACCACCTATCTATCGTTCAATATGTGAAAAAGAATAAATGTTTCCATCCATACGTTCCCGTGTTATACCGTGGTGAATATAAGTATGGTTTTAGAGCGGTCTAGGGTAATTCCCGAAATGCTGAGTTATAGCCGTATACGTCAATTCCACTATAGACGTTGCCGTTTCTTGCCTGTACACACTATTATCCCAAAATCAAATCTATATCATAGGTATTATGTTCCATCATGAATGCATGAAAGGGGGGGGGGGGTCGTTTCTGATTATTTGATTGTCAGTAACGGCATTTGTATTGAACACTAAAAATCTGCCCGATCAGTATAAAAGCTACATTTTACGTCAAATCGTCCTTACCTGTGATCGGGAGTATTCTAAAAATAATATTCCAATTGTTTGATCGCCATCTGGTACATCCAATGTCCATTTGGTCCACGGCATAATCCACCACAACATATGGAAAACAATTCAATGCGATCGAGTGAAGCCCTAGGTTTCCCTGTACTAGAAAAGTGCGCCCGGTGACATTTGAGTGTGACACAGGGTCTGGAACAGGGTTTACTGCACTCTCGATACTGCCACCTGGGTGGATCTGGCCGGTACTGCACCCTCTGGGCCGCAGTATGCCTTCTAATGGCAACATACGGGTCCCTGACATTGAATAGAATATTCAAATCGAAAAAAGGAAAAAAGGATCAAATAACGTATATATACGTGGTTGGGGTTCAACGGTTGTCGGCCAAACACATATATAATCATTGTTGGCCAAACACGTATATAATCATTGTTGGTGGCCATTGAGTTAAGAGTGTATACAAATCTGAGACAAACCCTCTTGAGGTTGTTCTGTCCCTAATAAGCTTAACAAAAGGGTGTGGGTGTAGTGCTTGAGCCCACGGTACCCCATGCGCCCTGAGCGCCGACCTTAGTTGTAAGTAGAGGAAGAAGGACACGCCAGGGAGATCGTAAAATTCTCTTAGGTCCTGAAACGTGCGAAGGCCGGATTTATCATATATATCTCCGAGAGTATGAACTCCCCTCCTCTAACGGAGGAATATTAACGGGTTTGTGCCCAACAAGCAGTTGTTGGTTATGAAAAATTGTAGAGTCAAGGTGCCATGGGCATTTGACAGCACAAGACCTCTGTACATTACGCCATGTTTGAATCACATATATTATCGGTCCATATCGTAATTGGCATTTTGATATAGGGGTATTGGAGTATACTACATCTTGTAATCTTTGCGGCGAGACTGCTGCTGCCTCTAGGGAACGTCACCAATAGAAGCTGAGTTCTATTGATGGGTCCGTTGGTCACTCTGTGCGCTCGGGGCCTCCATGCCAGCTGCAGTGTTCCTGGAGGGGGACCCGTCATCCGGGTTAAAAAAACATCACCGCCATGGTTGGAGAACAATGTGTACTTTTCCTGCTACCCCAATTTATAGAGGTCTTCTGATCAAATTCGGTGGAAAAGTAGAAATCCACGTCGATATCGTAATTTATCAATCTTGAAATTGAACTTTACAAGCAATGGAAACCCCCTGACTTAACGTGGCACTCATGTAGCACGTAGGAGACAAATCGATTTGATCCAAGACAAATAAATCAAACACAACAAGCAAATGAAAGAGAAGACTCCAATACACAATGTTGTTGTAATACTAAGCTTGTGGTTGTAGCTTTGGGTCTTTTAAAGTATGGTTTAAACAAATAGAGTATGCTTTGAATGGTTATTAAAGTATGGTTTAAACAAATAGAGTATGCTTTGAATGGTTTTTAAATTATGGTTTAAACAAATAGAGTATGCTTTGAATGGTTTTTAAAGTATGGTTTAAACTAATAGAGTATGCTTTGAATGGTTTTTAAAGTATGGTTTAAACTAATAGAGTATGCTTTGAATTGTTTTTAAAGTATGGTTTAAACTAATAGAGTATGCTTTGAATGGTTTTTAAAGTATGGTTTAAACTAATAGATTATGCTTTGAATGGTTTTTAAAGTATGGTTTAAACAAATAGAGTATGCTTTGAATGGTTTTTAATTAAAAGTATGGTTTAAACCAATAGAGTATGCTTTGAATGGTTTTTAATTAAAAGTATGGTTTAAACTAATAGAGTATGCTTTGAATGGTTTTTAAAGTATGGTTTAAACAAATAGAGTATGCTTTGAATGGTTTTTAAAGTGTGCTCTGCACAAGCCTAAAGTTGCAGTGTATTGCAGTGCAGTTGTCTTCGTTGTTTTCGTTTTCCCAGCTCTAACCCTAAAGTCTGCGCCATAGCAGCTGTACACAGGCCAGAGAAAACACCCTCCGCCTCGCATACCTGCACTCTCTAAATGCTTCGTCAAATGACACCGCGAGAGTCCAGAGAAATCTCATACTCATCATCATCTACAACTGTTGCGGGCAGGACGGTGAAAAACGCCACCCGTGCAATTCCCAGAGCTTCACCCAGTGAACCTTAGGGGTCAACAGATCAGTGTCGCTGGCACACCCGGTGTCAGGTTTGTGAGTTCAAGTCTGGGCAATGGGGGTGTGACAGATCGGATCGGACTCCTCTGTGTTGTGTATTAAATGATGATGCCCTGAGGGAGAGTCGAACCCGGGTCTCCCGCTCCGCCGGCGATGACATAGACCGCTGCACTAAGAGGTGAATTCACTTCTGGGTACCGTACCTATGCGTCTATTAACCCTGTTATGGGGAAGTGAGTTTAACTCGCAGCCCGCTTACTGCCACAGTCACTTCTCAACACACTTGTTTTACCGTGACTGTGGATATTACTCACGGACCTCCGTTACAGGGGCAGGGGTGTTGGGAGAGTGAGAGTGAGAGTAAGAGTGAGAGTGAGAGTGAGAGTAAGAGTAAGAGTAAGAGTAAGAGTGAGAGTGAGAGTGAGAGTAAGAGTAAGAGTAAGAGTGAGAGTGAGAGTGAGAGTGAGAGTGAGAGTGAGAGTGAGAGTGAGAGTAAGAGTAAGAGTAAGAGTAAGAGTAAGAGTAAGAGTAAGAGTAAGAGTAAGAGTAAGAGTAAGAGTAAGAGTAAGAGTAAGAGTAAGAGTAAGAGTGAGAGTGAGAGTGAGAGTGAGAGTGAGAGTGAGAGTGAGAGTGAGAGTGAGAGTGAGAGTGAGAGTGAGAGTGAGAGTGAGAGTGAGAGTGAGAGTGAGAGTGAGAGTGAGAGTGAGTGCGTGTGAGGGGGAGGGTTGCAGTGCCACAGCTGCAGCCAAACATGGTGAGGAAGATCACAGGAATAAACATGGCCCATGGCTGGAAGATATGTCTGATCTGTGAGTGTATGTGTGACAGCAAGACAGAGAGAGAGAGGGAGAGCAAGAGTTGAAGGGGGAGAGTGAGAGAGAGAGAGAGAGAGAGAGAGAGAGAGAGAGAGAGAGAGAGAGAGAGAGAGAGAGAGAGAGAGAGAGAGAGAGAGAGAGAGAGAGAGAGAGAGAGAGAGAGAGAGAGAGAGAGAGAGAGAGAGAGAGAGAGAGAGAGAGACAGAGACAGAGACAGAGACAGAGACAGAGACAGAGAGACTTGACTTTGCATTTTCAATGTTCTTTAATTAACCTTCTATGTTAAAACAAGTGAATTAAAAAAGAAACACCGCCGGCTCATTCCACTACTCTCTACACCCACAAGCACACACACATGCACACACACAAGCACACACACATGCACACACACAAGCACACACCCATGCACACTCACATGCACACTCATGCACACAACCAAGTACCACCTCAGCTATCGTATAGCAGCTCTGGCAAATATTATCTTCACAGCATAATCCCCTCCTAAGGCCCCCTCACCCCATTCTTAAAGGCTGCAATGTAATTTTTCATGGAGAGGTAGACACACTGTAGCTCATCCTGAACATGTCTCCTGAGTCACTGGACCCTCATCCTGAACATGTCTCCTGAGTCAGTGGACCCTCATCCTGAACATGTCTCCTGAGTCACTGGACCCTCATCCTGAACATGTCTCCTGAGTCAGTGGACCCTCATCCTGAACATGTCTCCTGAGTCACTGGACCCTCATCCTGAACATGTCTCCTGAGTCAGTGGACCCTCATCCTGAACATGTCTCCTGAGTCACTGGACCCTCATCCTGAACATGTCTCCTGAGTCACTGGACCCTCATCCTGAACATGTCTCCTGAGTCAGTGGACCCTCATCCTGAACATGTCTCCTGAGTCACTCACAGCACACACATCCACGCACACACACGCACGCACGCACGCACGCACGCACGCACGCACGCACGCACGCACGCACGCACGCACGCACGCACGCACGCACACACACACACACACACACACACACACACACACACACACACACACACACACACACACACACACACACACACACACACACACACACACACACACACACACACACACACACACACACACACACACACACACACACACACACACACACACACACACTCACTTTAAACAAACAACTCACTGCAGCACCCACTTTAGACACTTAACACACTTTATATTTATTGGTAAAGAATTTATTTGCACTACAACTCATACCTCATTACACCTTACTGTAAATTGTACCTAAATTGTACCTCATCCCATCTCTGCATTGTACTGTATACTATATAGTATATTGTATTGTAACTCAGTTACTTTTCTACTCTGCATTGTATATTGTATATATGTATATATTGAACACTTTTGTCTATGTACTTGACTTCTATTTTATACTTTTTATACTTATTTTATACTTATCTATTTTTATCTAGCACAATCTCTGGAGCAAAACAGAAAGAAGCATTTTATATAAAAGTATTCTGTACTTTTGTATGACAACTAATAAAGAAACTTGGAACGTGAAACTTGAAACTTGAGTCAGTGGACCCACACCCCACACTAGAGCCTGACATGACCACAGCCCCTAACCTACACAGGTCAGCAAAAAGCGCAATATTAATGCAGTCCATTTACCATTGACCTAACTCAGTTTTGCAATCCATCATTGGCACAATGCTATTTATAATATATATATATATATATATATTCATACTATATTCATTCATCATTTATATATTTGTCAATATAATACACTGTGCATATCTATATACATGCATGATAATAATGTAGCTGATAGCTCTCTCTCTCTCTCTTCTTTCTCTGTATGCGTCAA
>NC_140170.1:116106423-116108923 GCF_963971535.1 Notolepis coatsorum
CCCGATCAGTATAAAAGCTACATTTTACGTCAAATCGTCCTTACCTGTGATCGGGGAGTATTCTAAAAATAATATTCCAATTGTTTGATCGCCATCTGGTACATCCAATGTCCATTTGGTCCACGGCATAATCCACCACAACATATGGAAAACAATTCAATGCGATCGAGTGAAGCCCTAGGTTTCCCTGTACTAGAAAAGTGCGCCCGGTGACATTTGAGTGTGACACAGGGGTCTGGAACAGGGTTTACTGCACTCTCGATACTGCCACCTGGGTGGATCTGGCCGGTACTGCACCCTCTGGGCCGCAGTATGCCTTCTAATGGCAACATACGGGTCCCTGACATTGAATAGAATATTCAAATCGAAAAAAGGAAAAAAGGATCAAATAACGTATATATACGTGGTTGGGGTTCAACGGTTGTCGGCCAAACACGTATATAATCATTGTTGGCCAAACACGTATATAATCATTGTTGGTGGCCATTGAGTTAAGAGTGTATACAAATCTGAGACAAACCCTCTTGAGGTTGTTCTGTCCCTAATAAGCTTAACAAAAGGGTGTGGGTGTAGTGCTTGAGCCCACGGTACCCCATGCGCCCTGAGCGCCGACCTTAGTTGTAAGTAGAGGAAGAAGGACACGCCAGGGAGATCGTAAAATTCTCTTAGGTCCTGAAACGTGCGAAGGCCGGATTTATCATATATAATCTCCGAGAGTATGAACTCCCCTCCTCTAACGGAGGAATATTAACGGGTTTGTGCCCAACAAGCAGTTGTTGGTTATGAAAAATTGTAGAGTCAAGGTGCCATGGGCATTTGACAGCACAAGACCTCTGTACATTACGCCATGTTTGAATCACATATATTATCGGTCCATATCGTAATTGGCATTTTGATATAGGGGTATTGGAGTATACTACATCTTGTAATCTTTGCGGCGAGACTGCTGCTGCCTCTAGGGAACGTCACCAATAGAAGCTGAGTTCTATTGATGGGTCCGTTGGTCACTCTGTGCGCTCGGGGCCTCCATGCCAGCTGCAGTGTTCCTGGAGGGGGACCCGTCATCCGGGTTAAAAAAAACATCACCGCCATGGTTGGAGAACAATGTGTACTTTTCCTGCTACCCCAATTTATAGAGGTCTTCTGATCAAATTCGGTGGAAAAGTAGAAATCCACGTCGATATCGTAATTTATCAATCTTGAAATTGAACTTTACAAGCAATGGAAACCCCCTGACTTAACGTGGCACTCATGTAGCACGTAGGAGACAAATCGATTTGATCCAAGACAAATAAATCAAACACAACAAGCAAATGAAAGAGAAGACTCCAATACACAATGTTGTTGTAATACTAAGCTTGTGGTTGTAGCTTTGGGTCTTTTAAAGTATGGTTTAAACAAATAGAGTATGCTTTGAATGGTTATTAAAGTATGGTTTAAACAAATAGAGTATGCTTTGAATGGTTTTTAAATTATGGTTTAAACAAATAGAGTATGCTTTGAATGGTTTTTAAAGTATGGTTTAAACTAATAGAGTATGCTTTGAATGGTTTTTAAAGTATGGTTTAAACTAATAGAGTATGCTTTGAATTGTTTTTAAAGTATGGTTTAAACTAATAGAGTATGCTTTGAATGGTTTTTAAAGTATGGTTTAAACTAATAGATTATGCTTTGAATGGTTTTTAAAGTATGGTTTAAACTAATAGATTATGCTTTGAATGGTTTTTAAGTATGGTTTAAACAAATAGTATGCTTTGAATGGTTTTTAATTAAAGTATGGTTTAAACCAATAGAGTATGCTTTGAATGGTTTTTAATTAAAAGTATGGTTTAAACAAATAGAGTATGCTTTGAATGGTTTTTAAAGTATGGTTTAACAATAGAGTATGCTTTGAATGGTTTTTAAAGTGTGCTCTGCACAAGCCTAAAGTTGCAGTGTATTGCAGTGCAGTTGTCTTCGTTGTTTTCGTTTTCCCAGCTCTAACCCTAAAGTCTGCGCCATAGCAGCTGTACACAGGCCAGAGAAAACACCCTCCGCCTCGCATACCTGCACTCTCTAAATGCTTCGTCAAATGACACCGCGAGAGTCCAGAGAAATCTCATACTCATCATCATCTACAACTGTTGCGGGCAGGACGGTGAAAAACGCCATCCGTGCAATTCCCAGAGCTTCACCCAGTGAACCTTAGGGGTCAACAGATCAGTGTCGCTGGCACACCCGGTGTCAGGTTTGTGAGTTCAAGTCTGGGCAATGGGGGTGTGACAGATCGGATCGGACTCCTCTGTGTTGTGTATTAAATGATGATGCCCTGAGGGAGAGTCGAACCCGGGTCTCCCGCTCCGCCGGCGATGACATAGACCGCTGCACTAAGAGGTGAATTCACTTCTGGGTACCGTACCTATGCGTCTATTAACCCTGTTATGGGGAAGTGAGTTTAACTCGCAGCCCGCTTACTGCCACAGTCACTTCTCAACACACTTGTTTTACCGTGACTGTGGAT
>NC_140170.1:116111423-116168923 GCF_963971535.1 Notolepis coatsorum
TAATACACTGTGCATATCTATATACATGCATGATAATAATGTAGCTGATAGCTCTCTCTCTCTCTCTTCTTTCTCTGTATGCGTCAAGAGTGCAGGTCTAAAAATAAATAAATACTTTCTAACACTCAACCACACTAACCTCTCTCTACCCCTCCCTGTCTTTCCTTCTTCTCTTTCCACCTCTACCTCCACTGGTGCCTTCTCTCCCTCCCTCCGTCTCTTTCTTTCCCTCCCTCTCTCCCTCCCTCTCTCTCTTTCCCTCCCTCCTCTGTTCCTTCCTATTTCGTTCTCATAGTTCCTAGAATCATCCCCAGTTCCAGTTACATGAAAAGGCGTCCTGGTCAGAAAGTTGGTCCACTTCCAAAGCCTATTCCTCTTCTCCCCCCCCCCCCCCTCTCTCTCTCTCTCTCTCTCTCTCTCTCTCTCTCTCTCTCTCTCTCTCTCTCTCTCTCTCTCTCTCTCTCTCTCTCTCTCTCTCTCTCTCTCTCTCTCTCATACATCCTCAGAGTCATACACATGTAGGATACATGTGAGCTCTCATCTTACCCTGCCTGCCTGCCAGTCAGGCTGCGTGACTTCTACATTACTTTGCCTGACTGGTTGGCAGGCTGGATGCCTACTGGCTGGATGCCTATGTAGCTACTGCATATGTCCTGCTTGTGCCACCTGTCTGTCATTATGTCCTCTACTTTTCCTGGCTGTTTGTCTATTAATTTAACCTGTATTTAACATTGATACTGAGGGCAAGCCTGCCGATCTATCTGTTTGCTTGTGTATCTGCCTGTCTGTCATACTTTGGCTTTAACGGAAATATATATTTAATTAATGAATAAAGAGGATACTTCTCCATCCCATCTCCCTCTCAATCACCCTCTGGTCTGTCTGTACAGGCAAGTAATGGAGATACATTCAGTCAGTAATAGTGTGCATGCATGTTCTTTTCCCCCGGGGGCTATGCATGGCAAATTGGGATCACTCAGTCGCCCACTCATTCACTCAGGGACGATCTGGCAGGGGACACATGGACGCATGTGCAGGTAGAGCCGTGTGTCTGTGCGGTTTTGTGCTCAGTTCCCCTCAAACATGCACTTTATGTCAAATGATGTCAATTGTAGCTTTAATGATGTCTTCAATGTTGTACTGTGGCGTGCATCACACTCACTTGTAATGGCCCACACACAGACAATGTCTTGCTCTACACAGAATGAAATGTAATGCAAGCTTCTGCTAGAATAATACATAGGCTAGACGACGTTGTCATTAACAACGCCAGCTTTTAGGACAAACCCAACACACTATATTGTGCTAAATATTTTGTAGGCCTCACAATTATATCTAAATGCTCTCTCTCTGTCTCTCTATCTCTTTGTCTCTCTGTCGCTCTCTCAGTGTTGTTCAGGAGCATCTTCAGTATGGTCCTGGCATATTATTATAGTTTCCCTGCTACAGTGTAATTATATGATTTCCTGGAAGAGGGAAGCTTTATAATTCTGTGTAGTCTACTCGCGCGCGCACACACACACACACACACACACACACACACACACACACACACACACACACACACACACACACACACACACACACACACACACACACACACACACACACACACACACACACACACACACACACACACACACACACACACACACACACACACACACACACACACACACACAAATATGTAGTCACATATGCTCAAACACACACACACACACACACACACACACACACAAACACACACATTTCACTCGCATGCACATGCACAAAGACATACACACTGGTGCAGTGAAGAACAGGGAAGGCTTTTAGTGAGAGGGAAGAGACATGAGACATGTGCTAGCTAGAAACAGATGTTACATACAGCAACTGGAGGCCCTATGTGTGTGTGAGGAGAGAGAGAGGAATATATCAATGTGTGTGTGTATGTGAGAGAGAGAAAGAAAGAAATAGAGAGTGTGTGTGTGTGTGTGTGTGTGTGTGTGTGTGTGTGTGTGTGTGTGTGTGTGTGTGTGTGTGTGTGTGTGTGTGTGTGTGTGTGTGTGTGTGTGTGTGTGTGTGTGTGTGTGTGTGTGTGTGTGTGTGTGTGTGTGTGTGTGTGTGTGTGTGTGTGTGTGTGTGTGTGTGTGTGTGTGTGTGTGTGTGTGTGTGTGTGTGTGTGTGTGTGTGTGTGTGTGACTGGTAGGTAGGCAGAGTACTGAGTTGAGGGCTGTTTCTCATTCTGTCTGTGGTCTCCCCCGTTTTCCTCTACACACACGGCATGTACACTCGAACACACACACACACACACACACACACACACACACACACACACACACACACACACACACACACACACACACACACACACACACACACACACACACACACACACACCTACACACCTACACACACACACACACACACACACACACACACACACACACACACACACACACACACACACACACACACACACACACACACACACACACACACACACACACACACACACGCAGTAGAAATATACAGTGGTGTCTTCCAGGGGGTTGGGACCAGCAAGAGGTCAGTGAGAGTAAGATGAAGTAAGGAATGGTGTTCATAATGTTAGTGATAAATATTGTTTTTATCTGATGATATAGCCTATAGGTGAGCCTAATGATAGCACAATAATTACTGTTACAAAGCAGACCATTAACGAGGAGTCGGCCTCTATGTAGTCATGCGTGTGTCTCCAGGTACGATTTGGCGGAAATGCTGCTGGATTGCTTGACATTTTTACAATTGCATGATTACAACGTCACAATACCATAATTTGTTGGCAAATAAAATGTGTTTTATTCATCATTTATTGCTCCTCCAGTTGACTTGCATGTAAAGAGCCATGATGGGAGACGAACATCTCTTCTGCAACACAAAAGTGGGTTCATGGGCAGGGTTAGTTAGTAATGGATTCCATATGACTGGATTACAATAATTCAATTACAAATATTTGGTAGCTGTAATCGGTTACATTTACTGAGAAAAATGCAGTAATCAGATTACAGATACTTTGCAAAAAAACTACAAGTGATTACTTGTTGGATTATTAGAAGCATGTTTGAAAGGGGAGAAAGGGCGTTCTGATGGTAAGATTAAGACGTTCAGATGGTTAGATTACGGATGTTTTTTTTTTTTTAAAGATTTATTTTTTAGCGTTTATCGCTTTTTTCTACTGGGCAGTCCAGTAGAGAGAGAGAGAGAGAGAGAGGAAGAGCGGGAGGAAGACATTCGGCAAATGACGCCGGGTCCGGGAATCGAACCCGGGACGGCCGTGCCGCGACGCAGCGCGTTACATGGTTCGCCACTTGGGCGCCCCTAGATTACGGATGTTAACACAACACAAGGATTCAGTGTCTTCTGATGACATCACAGGAGGAGATACTCATTGAAACTGTCAAACTAAATGAATGTGTGCAAAACAGTTTAGAGCCTTGGGATGTGTGTGAGATTATGTCGAAAATAAATCATCTTACAATTGATTGTATGGCATCTCTGTTCCACTTTTAGACTTGAACTGTAGTAAGAGACAGTACTGGTGGTAGAAAGAGAGATGACACACAACAAAGAGCCTGAGTTGATGCCACAAGACACCAGCACATTGCGTCTGCCACAACCACTAGATAGTGCACCCTTTGTGAAATAATATATACAAAGCAAGCAAACACAAGGCTGGTATTTACAGTGAGTTCATGCCTAAAGCCTTTAAGGGGTAAAGTCACAGACTGATCTTTTGTGTGAAATGTAAAGTACATCACGTACAATCAGCATCTAGCCAAACTGAATTAGGATGAAAATTATATTATTTTCTATCGAGATACCCCCTGACACTGTCCCTCTATCCATCCATCCATCCATCCATCCATCCATCCATCCATCCATCCATCCATCCATCCATCCATCCATCCATCCATCCATCCATCCATCCACTCATCCACTCATCCATCCATCCATCCATCCATCCATCCATCCATCCATCCATCCATCCATC
The DNA here is from genome assembly GCF_963971535.1 of Notolepis coatsorum. Lineage (NCBI taxonomy): Eukaryota > Metazoa > Chordata > Actinopteri > Aulopiformes > Paralepididae > Notolepis > Notolepis coatsorum. The sequence goes on from NC_140170.1 coordinate 116,115,436, forward strand.
CATCCATCCATCCATCCATCCATCCATCCATCCACTCATTCATCCATCCACCATCCATCCATGCCAGTGCCACAGAGGTGGAATAATCCCCCTGGCACTGTCCCTCCATCCATCCATCCATCCATCCATCCATCCATCCATCCATCCATCCATCCATCCATCCATCCATCCATCCATCCATCCATCCATCCATCCATCCATCCATCCATCCATCCATCCATCCATCCATCCATCCACCATCCATCCATCCATCCATCCATCCATCCATCCATCCATCCATCCATCCACCCATCCATCCATCCATCCATCCATGCCAGTGCCACAGAGGTGGAATAATCCCCCTGGCACTGTCCATCCATCCATCCATCCATCCATCCATCCATCCATCCATCCATCCATCCATCCATCCATCCATCCATCCATCCATCCATCCATCCATCCATCCATCCATCCATCCATCCATCCATCCATCCATCCATCCATCCATCCATCCATCCACCATCCATCCATCCATCCATGCCAGTGCCACAGAGGTGGAATAAGCAGTGTTGGTCAATCACTGCATTGAAAAAACAATTTCAATTTCTCAACTGTTTCAAAAGTGTCTATCTATGCTGCAGGTGGATGCTGGGGTGGTGGTGAGAGTTGTATCAGTGGCAGAGCACTGATGAGTGAGAGGCAGAACAGAGTTATATTATGATTGGTGCAGATCTCTGATCAGCTTATTGGCATGATGACTACTGTGTCCTGCCTGGATTAACACTAAAGCAGCCAACATATGATCAGAAGTCTGCTCTTCGCTCACCGAGAGGTACAGTAGGGCGCAGGTATGATATTTAGTTCATTGTCATCATGGAGGTGCACAAGCTAGAGGGAAGACTATCATGACTATATGTAATATTTTCCTGCCAGTTAATGCAAGAAGAAAAAGATAGTGATGAATGACCACCATGAACATGTAATACTGTTCACCAAAGAGGCTTTTTGCATCGTCTGTCAAAACAAAAAAGCATTCCCGCTATGATGGTGGTCAGTTTTTAATGTGTTAAGATCCAAAACAATGACAGAATTCCTCCACCATCTATTTACTTGATCCATTCTTGTTTGGGAGTTGATTTAGCTGACATCACATGAAGCTGAATTGTCATTGGTAGCGTTCTGGCAGGTCAGCTGCAACCAAGGTCAAAGTTGAGTGGAACTTTGAGAGCAGCGCTCAGTGGCAATTTCGAGCGGTGCCCCATGGCAAGGGTAACACTGCCGCCTGGATTATGGTCTGTATGAAAAAAAAGTATTGAAGCATTTGATAAACAAAAACAAATAAACATATGAGGTATGTATGCAATGCCGTTTCACTGTCTTTAATTTACAAATATGTGAAATTGTGTGAAATGTACAAATCTGAAAGATTGTGTAAAATGTACAAATCTGATTTAATTGTCAAATCGATTGCGTTTCCCACATGAAATCATGCAGAAAGACCTCTTTAAATCATATGCTTACCAGAGGTGTTCTATAATATCTCTTTCAGCATCATGGGGAGAAAATCATAAAAATCTACTAATCGACTATCAATGTCTTGGTCAACTATGACCGAACATACCTAAGAGAGAGAAGTAGTATACACCTTCTGTCAGACCATAATGGAAAGTTTGATTGCTTGAAGCCACGCCCCTTTTTGAGGTGATTCGTGACCATACGCCCCGCCCCCTTTTCAAGGAGGCGGGACTTCCGGTTTGGGAGGGGGCGGGGCTATAGGAGGAGGGGAAAAACAAATTTAACTAGACGCTGTTCTGTAAAGTAATTCAGAAATGTATTTGTTGTATACTGTATCTTAGAACAGCTTAAAGAAAAGACGTAGGAGATCTTTGGGGCTTGATCTTACTAAACTTCTAGAATACATCTGTATTGAAACACATTGTTTTTACCGTTTTTCTTATCATTGTGTAAACGTCTATTTTACATGTATCGATCTGTTTCATGATTTGATATGTTTATAATTTATGTGTATCATTGACACTCAACCATTAAACAAAAAATTCAGAATTAAATAGGATTATGTGTTATCATGTTTTTTACATTTACCATAGTTTCTGCTAAATATCCTGCAAACATGTTTTCATGTGACAATGATATAAATGTATATTGTCTACAGTAGATACAGAAATAGAAAGATTTTTGCCTTGCATTGTTTAGAACAATACTATTTGCAAATGTTATGTCTGATTTACTCGTGTGTAGCACGTTAGAGTTGCAATTCATGCATGAAAGATGCTATACCTTTTTTAACATAGATTTTATTTTACCAGGTATTCATTTGAGATCATAGACCCCTTTTTTAGCTAGACCTGGCCCCAAATGACAGCAAAAGACCTAAAAATACACAAAGAAACGCATACTGATACATAAAAAAGGCAAAGTGGGCCTTGGGGGATACATTTGAGGTGCAGCAAACTATATTGAATGGTCTCATACTTTAAAATGCCCTTAATTTGAACTTTAAAATCAGATATGGTAGTGAAGGGATGCAGTTTTTTTTTAAAGTCCTTTACAGGCATAGCTAGCAGAGAACATGAAGGTCTTTTCCCCCAAACTTGGTGCTATTTTCTGGATACTGTGACATATAAACTGGGTTTGATGTAATGGTGAGGTATGAACCTTGGTAAAAAAGGGTAGTTGACCTATATAAATGTTTTATAAATGAAGGTTTACCATTGAAACAGTCTAGGGTCAGTCAAGGATAGCTAGTTAACTTTAGCATACAGAGTGTTTTGATGTGATCTATATCCAGAAATAAATCTTTATTTATTAATTTAAGACACATGAAATACCCTTTTGAAACAGTTAAAACAGCTTGGACAGACACACACATAGACACACACACATACATATTTTCTGGACTATTTTTTGTTGTTTTGTATCACAAACAGTGGTGTATTTGTAAATATGGTATGTCATAAATGTATGGATGTAGCTGTACTGTCTATCTGTTGTCCTGTATGTCATATATGTCCTGATGAATTGAAAATGAGGGGACTCTGATGTAAACAAGACTAAAGTCTTTCGCTGATCTGTATCCTCTTAACCTTGTCAAAAGACTCTAATATATCTTAATACAATGTATTCGTTTTACACGTATTATTATTATTATTATTATGTGTATTAAGAAATAATAACTACAGCTATCTCTATTGCATGGTCTGCACCGTGTCCCTAACAGTCAGCATACAGACACCCCACCCCTTGGACATCATTTACATTTAGTCATTTATCTGACGCTTTTATCCAAAGCGACTTACAAGTTCTGTACGATAGGTGATCAGGGAGGGTACAACTCTATCACCTGAGTAACAATATTCATCAAAGTGTTGCGTGTTACAGTGCAGGTTAGTTTATTAGGATAAATGCCTGACTGTAAGGTTAGTTCGGGTTACAACAACCCATACAGGTTAGAACAATAGAATGTTTTATTGACCATAGCCATTGTGAGTAGGCTAGAGGTTGCAGTGGACTTTGAATCTAATCCTTTAATTTTTAGTACCTGGTTTAAATAGTGGTCATAACGTTCCATAAGTTCTATGAAAGATAATTTTGATGATGATTTTTTCTCTCACTGACTCTCACTGAGGCTTGTGTTAGGATCTCTACCCAAAACCCATACTCTCTCTTAAACTATGAGAGGATATTTGCGCTTCAATGGTCAGATTATGTCACAACGATAGACAGCTATAATCAATGTTCATCATAAATGTATAGCCTCCTTTTCTTTTATACATAATTATGTTATGTGAACCCATCCATAGTTCTGCTCTAACTCTGCAGGTCCCCTAAACTGTTAAACTTCTCACCACCATGGGTTTTTTTTTAACACCTAAGGGGGCCCAATTCACACCCCCACACACACACAGACCCACACAGACACATATTTTCTGAACATTATATTTTCAGCACAACACTAACTATCACATATAACTTTTTATACCTATTCATATCTTTAACTGTAATAATTTAATGTGAACAATAATACAAAACACGGTAATGCAACCTTTTTTTAAATAATCTATCTTAAATAAAACGCTTCACCGAAACCTAATTACTACAACACCTAGGGGGCGGTTGCAATCAGCCCCTCACCCCCACCCCGAGGCGCATCCATCTAGGAGAACATAACTTAGCCTCCATGCATATAACTTAAACACAACCCTTGCCCCCCAAATGGCAATACACCATGCTGAAACAGTTTCGACTTCAGTTTGACAGCCCAGCAGTTGGAAACATACAGATCTCTATGGAGGTATGCAACCCAGGTTTCAGCTTACATTGTATTTTTCTTAAAAAAAAGTGCCACTAACTCAAGGAACTATTAAGGTAAATGTAAACTAAGGTACTAGTGCAAACCCAACGGACAAGGACTGAAGAACCTGACAGCTCTTTCTCCAAGCACAGACCCTGCATGTGTGTTCCTAGGTCTGCCTTTAAAGCTCCCAGCAGGTAACCAATCAGCACTAATTGGCTAATTGGCAGCCCTCACCTGCATGCCCTGGTGACACAGGAGTGATCAGGCCTCTAGTACATAACACCTCCCCCACCAAACTGGTTGCCCAAGAGGCAACCACTACACAACAACCCATAAACAAAACAAAAAACAACTGTGACCCCTTAGTTGTCAAGGCCACTACCACAACAGCGATAACGGGTACCACAAACACCGGTACTATGATCGTGAGAGGGCGTCTGCTAGCACGTTGTCCCTCCCACGAATGTTGCGAATATCCAAGTTATACGCCTGGAGGAACAAACTCCATCGCATCAAACGATGGTTCGAGTTCACCATGCTGCGAAGAAAAACCAAAGGGTTATGGTCTGTATACACAACAAGGGGTAAACTGGAGGATCCAACGTAAACATCAAAATGGTTCAAGGCAAGAACCGGGTCGGCCCCTGTCGAACACGACCACCGATACCGATCTGTCAAAATTAGACTGCAACCCAAAATCAACCTGAGAACTGCGCTTAACAGAACAGAACACAGCACAACAAAAACCATAGATCACTGATACCACCACCACACCCATATCCATCCCACCTGGCACTGGCAGTTCAGGATACTGCAAACCGTGAACATCCAGAGTAGGATGTACCGCCTCAGGTACAGCCCCAGTGTACCGGGAACATGGCAGTACGACAGTCACAATAACGTCTGGAACACCATCTAAAATGGCGTCACCCAAAATAACATTGTCCTGATCAAAATCAAAATGGCTGCCACTCAACAGACCAGGTCGCGAAGGCGGCTCCTGCTCCACAGGACACAGGTAACTAGGTTGACCATCACACCTAGTGCATGGCAGAGAATCAGTGTGGACATGTGGATCAATGTCAGAATCATCAACTGACATATTGGGACCATCCCTGCCCACAGGTGAAACATTAGGGACAATAGAGCTACTGTGGGAAGGCTGGCAGCCTAAGTCAGGCTTAGTAGCCTCTCCAACTAGAACGGTGTCACATGAAACAACAGCACCTCTCATAGCATCCTTCCCACACTCATCCTCCAATTCGTTCGTGGCCTCAGCCACCGTACAGGTTGGGAAGATCTTGAGACACTGCGCTGCCATATCATCTCCTGTCACATGCTTCTCCGGCACGCATGTCAACTCTGGTTTCACCACCGGGCCTAACACAAAGCCACAATCAAGAGAATCATTATGCAGAGGTACATCCACAGTGTGCTTTCCAAAATTCTCAACAGGTACACATTTTAATTCAACAAAGAGTGTGTCACTAAGTGTAATGTCCCAAGTCGACGTATCAACAACATCACTTTTGTCCTTTGACTTTTCTCGTGCCACAGCACACACAGGAAACACTCCTGGATGTTTCTGTGCCAGCTCATTAGAGACCTCAGAAACCACAGGAATGGGAGTTACAACCGGAGTAGCCAGCACTTTGTCACCAGCCAAATCATTCCCTAGAATGAAGGACACCCCCTTTATGGGAATGTGAGAACATACCCCCACAACAACATTGCCTGATACTAAGGGAGAATTGAGCGTGACCTCATGCAAAGGTGCATCCACAAATCCACCCCCAAAGCCCCGAACAACGACACCGGAATGCAAAGAAGAGTTTTCTGAAAACGGCAAAACCCCCTCCAGAATGAGGGACTGAAAAGCACAGGTATCTCTCCAAATTGTTATAGCCTGTTTGGACTCTAGTGCATTAGTCAGGGAAACAAATCCATTCATCATAAACCTTGAGGAACCCTCGAGCTCTTTGTCCACACGTTTGATACTTCCCCCATCCCCATCTAACGTTGGCATAGGCGTTCTGCATATGGTTTCTACCAGAGCCACGGTTCTGACATTTTTCTGCTCAAGCACCGGGCACCCAGCAACGATATGACCAGGTTCTTTACAGTAGAAACAGATAATCCCTTCTGGGAATGCACCAGCAGAACCACCCCGCCTAGGAGGTGAAGTTAACTGACCAGCAGACACAGGTTTTGGGAAACCCCCCCCCCCCCCCCCCCCCTGAACAGGACGCTAACCAACAACCAGAAAATAATGTCCCTATCTACATGTGGTGCCCACTAAACTATATATTTTAACAGCATAAGTAGTCACATCAAATTACAAACAAATACGGCATACTCACCTGTTTGACGAAATGGCTTGAACCCTCACGTTACACTATATGTAACGAACACCACCCAAACCATAATACCATGACACCCCGTGTAACACAAAAAAACACCACCAAACAAATTTTCTAGGGGTAAAAGATCCCGGACGAGCCCCCAACTGTTACGACCCTGGCTCAAAGGACGCAACCTATGTGCAAAACCGACACCAAAACCCTGTGCTCTAACTCAAAGTGCCACTAACTCAAGGAACTATTAAGGTAAATGTAAACTAAGGTACTAGTGCAAACCCAACGGACAAGGACTGAAGAACCTGACAGCTCTTTCTCCAAGCACAGACCCTGCATGTGTGTTCCTAGGTCTGCCTTTAAAGCTCCCAGCAGGTAACCAATCAGCACTAATTGGCTAATTGGCAGCCCTCACCTGCATGCCCTGGTGACACAGGAGTGATCAGGCCTCTAGTACATAACAATCCATAAAAGAAATGTTAAGGAGAATTGTCTAAACACTCTCTTGCATTTGGCTTTATCCAAGAAGCCACATTATAGACCATTTGTATTTTTCTTAAAAATATTCCCATATATTGTGACATCTGACAACATAATGTCTTGGGGTATATCGTGTGGTCTTGCATGCCAAACGTCTTTGTCACTTGCAACATTTCAGGGTCCAGAACATCCTATTCCATCTATATAAAGAAAGAGGAAGAGGAGAACCTACAGTTGAGACAGTCTTCCACAGACTTCCTTGTGTCAGCAGAGTCATGAATGAGTGTGTTCCTGGCAGGCTTCTGCTGATTGGAGAAGTTGGTGTTTTAAAGTATTCTCAGAATCATTTAGACAACAGACATGACCTGTTGTTAAAAGTTGAGTAGTTAGTAGTAAACGCCACATGTTTAGTAATAAACCAAAAGGATCAGGTGTTTATCACCATTATTGGGGACAGCCTTATTCCATTGCCACAAATACATAGCAGAGACACATTTCTGGCTAAAGAGACACATTTCTGTTCTGCTTATGTCTATATTGCGTGTTTCAACATAAAAACCTACAAAACAGGTTACCATGACAATACAGGGTAAACCTGGAGCATGTTTTGATGGTGGTATGAGCAGTTACTGTGTGGCCTGCAATGTAACTGATATTTGTATATTTAATTGGCTAAAACATGAAAATATCCAAGGCTACTAAACATGTTTATGGTAATATAATATTATAGTGGTTGTCTTCATTTTTATTTACTTTTCACTTAATAAAAGTGTTATGGTAATACAATATTATAATGTATTTATTTTGTTTGTTTGTTTTTACTTGTGACTTAATAAAACTTTCACTGCAATATTTTAAACAATATTTCTCAAATATGGACGGCAATCATGAAAGAAAATCTCATTTGTGGTCCTACCAGTGTAAATGTCTTAACAGAACTTTATATTACGTGCAGAATATTGAGACTGACTTCAGGGCTGAGATATATTGCGTGCCGAAAATGTGTTAAGAGCTGTTTAAGCTGAAAATACTAACAACTGCATTTATTACCAATGCTTTCAGAACAGATTTATCAACAGCCAGTTTAAGAAATGATTAGGCCATAAGATTTGACCCTGAAAGTTACTACAACTGCAACACACATAACATTACTGTTAGTGTAGGTCAGGGTGGTGGGTAGTTAGCTAGCTTAGCTCTATTCTTTCTCTATGTTTTCTTACCTAGATGTCGGTGCTTCAACATCAGCTTTTTCACCACATAATCTGTGACTCCTCAACCTTCTCCACTGACATAAGATAACATAAGATATTCCTTTATTGAAATTCAGGCATCATATCAGCATGGGGGAGGGGAGGTACAGTTACATGGTAATAGTAGAAGACATCATACAGGTAATAAAATTATAGTACAGTAGAAAAATGTAAATAGTCAGTGTAAACAATATAACAATATAATTAACTCTGAGTGATTGCACATGAGCAAGTAGGCAGTGTAATCAAGGTGCAGATGAGGGTTCGTATGCCCTATCAGTTATATTATGCATTACAATAAATATAGTTACAATGGACACTAGAATCTATATACTATGACATATTTGACTCTTAGGTGAATGGAGTGTGACCTTGTTGGGTCATTGGCTTAGCAGTGAGCTGCTAGTGTTACTAGTCAAGTATAACGTGTGTTTCCTGTCTCACTGTTGAGAATAAGACAAAGGTAACACTTGTTGATATGCACACCATGCAGCTGAAGTTGTTCAGTCATGTTAGCAGTGCATCCTCTCACTAAATAGGTTTGGCTCAGGTGTTGCACCTTTCAGGCATTTTTCAGAATGAAATAAAGTCGGGAGTGCTGCTTCTTGTGGTCCATGATGGAGCACTCTAACCATTCAACCTCCGCAGGCGGAAACTACGTTGGCCGTCACCGAAACTAAAAGTGTGAGTGAAATTAGTTTAATAGGAACCGATCATCAGAATCTAAATAAACAATTATTTTGAAAACGGTTCCAATTTGGAACCGATTTCCGGTGCCCAACCCTACACTCAATACATACATATCAAGGTGTAGGCTACATGCACCAATGACTCATTGAGGATGGATTGTAAATCACCCAAACCTCTAAATGCAATCGTATTTCAAACAATAGGTATGCATGTATCACTGTTCCAACTATACGTTACACACGCAAACACACAGTTGGCGGGTATCTAGGCTATTAAAGCTAGCAGGCAGCTTAGGAAAGCTTGCAAGCAGGTATGCTATTGCAAATGGTAGCATTACTGAAAACAGGTAGTCTAGAGATACTCGTGGACAGGATCATAGTCATATCAGATGTCTTATTTCCACTGTGACTGTACAGTTAATTGCTTTTTACATCGGAAAAGCACTGTCATATCTCAATGGCAATCAGATGACATCATATCTAAACATAATGTGATATGAGATGCATGTTGATGCCAAGTGTAAAGAGGTCAGTAGCTTATCAGTGACTGAGATGATTTACCATCTGGATGATAGTTTAAAATGGATGGAATGCTGTATGATCTCTGACATTGGGTTTGCTGGTAAGCACCAGTTTATGGTCTCATTCTCACCCATACAGGAGTAGGTCAAGGGACTTGACTTGCAAATGCTATACAGTACGATCACTTTCTGTTGTCCTTTGGAATCAGAGGTAAATTAATTACATGTCCACTGTGTCCTTTCTCAGCATTTGGTGCATCAGTGTGATTTGCAGTCTTAAGACACTCACACACTGGCTTGAAGAAGCTTTCTGCAGGCCTCATCTCTTTTCTTGGAACCAGAGTTCCAGGGAAGGCAGACACTCCCTCCGCCAACACGGACATTTTCACCACCAACATTTCCTCCACCTAACGACCACCAGTTCCTTATATACAGTACCTCCTCCTTCCCCTCTCCTCCCCCCTTCCTCCATTCTGCTCCCTTGTCCTCCCTCATTCCTCTCTCCTCCCCCCCTTTCTCCCTTCTGCTCCCCTGCTCTCCCCTGCTCTGCTCTCCTCCCCCACACAGTTTGCTGCAGCCTCTCAGATGACAGAGAGCAAGGGACCAGTTAAAGGCCACGATAAAATGGCAACATTTTGAGGTAATGGACACAATATTGCCAGTAAATGGCATGAGGATTGACATTTGTCATAAATATAACATAGTGAGCCATAAACAACTAATTAATCATTGAAAAATACTATTGGTCGTAAGTAAAAGGAGATGCCAAAACATTGCTACAGTATATGGTCTCAGGATGTTCCCCATGTGTCATGATGTTGACGGTATGGTTGCAACACCTCCCCACTATACTCTCTAGGGGCCACAACAGACAGAGGAAAGTGCAATAGAGGAACAAATTGTGTGTGTGTGTGTGTGTGTGTGTGTGTGTGTGTGTGTGTGTGTGTGTGTGTGTGTGTGTGTGTGTGTGTGTGTGTAGGTGTGTAGGTGTGTAGGTGTGTGTGTGTGTGTGTGTGTGCGCGCGCGTGTGTGTGTCTGTTGGGGGTATATGGTGGTATTTCTGAGGAAAAACCACTATCCATAACGTTTCTTTGACTTAAGGCGAAATCAGACATTTCAACATCACAGCTTCACAACGGCAATGAGATAGCGTGTGCGCGCGCGCGCGCGCGCGTGTGTGTGTGTGTGTGTGTGTGTGTGTGTGTGTGTGTGTGTGTGTGTGTGTGTGTGTGTGTGTGTGTGTGTGTAGTATGTAATCAGTTGCCTGCTGCCAAGGGAGAGATAAAGGGGAATCCAGAGTGACAATCAGTGGAAGACAGACACAGACTGACAATCTTTCCCTAGTGATATCAGCACTGCCATGCGGCTACCAGGATACACAAGCAGTCATGCATACGCATGCGCACGCACACACACACACACACACACACACACACACACACACACACACACACACACACACACACACACACACACACACACACACACACACACACACACACACACACACACACACACACACACACACACACACACACACACACACACACACACACACACACACACACACACACACACACACACACACACACACACACACACACACACACACACACACACACACACACACACACACACACACACACTGTTCTTCTGGCAGTAAGCAACTGATCCCTGTTCTGTTGTAACACAGAGGAAGTGGCAGGGCCGCTGTATCGCAGGGATTGGGACAGAACTCAGCCCATAGCCACGGCTCGAGGTGAACACCACCCAATTTAAGAATGCATAGCTTCCATCTATGGTCTAGGCTACGAGACTGCAATCAATATCAGTGGACATGAACAACTCCCTCCCAAAGCCAAAAACCAGAGGACCTGGCTTGTTATGTCATTATATCTCCACAATGACAGTGCTGAGGCTCCTCTGGCTGCTGCAGCCTCCACCGCAAACCCTGGGTGTGGACGCGATAACTGGAATCGTTTTAATTCAAATCTATTCACATTTTCTGTGCACATTCATGACCCTTAGAGGTAGAAACCTATTGATTTTGGTGACCAGCTTTCCTGTAATGCCACTGTTAGGCCAAACATTTTCTAATGAGCATACGTACTGTATATGAGTAATACCTGGCTGTTAGTTCAACAGCTGTTAGTCATGAAACTGATACCCAGAGATGTGGCTCCTGGTTTAAACGTGTAGTAACCATGTTGTTTTGATTGAACTTTCTTCATTTTTATCAAAAACAGTCAGACAAACAACAGGACCAGATCTATATAAGTGTAAATTACACAAAGCATACAGTTCCCAGTCTGTTTCTAGTCCTTTCGTTAGCATTCTTTATTATCCAGGAAAAATCAGAAATGTGTCAGACCTTCTGCTGAGAGCTCCGGGTAGAGGGAACAGAGTGAAGGTAATTTTGTGTCTAATTCACTACAGACATTACAGTAGGAGGTCCTGTAGACAATGACTACCAACATTTTCAACTTCAACTTCAAACTACTTTCTTTTCCTTTCGGAACTTCGTTTGTGCAGTGGTTAAAAGACAACATACAGTCACAATACATAGACACTCATCACTATAAAAAAAAAACACCAACTACATTAAAACTACAGTTCTTAAAAGCATGATATATTAAAATCCATATGGAGCAATTCTATATGTATATAAATAATAAATAATAATAATACAGATGATGATATGCAACTTATATGTTTACTAGCGTCCATCAGGTGGAAGGGGAGTCTGTTGTTAAATAGGCCAACGTCCTTGGGTTGGGGGGGGGGGGGGCAGTCCAGCCTACACCAGACCTAGGTAGGTACGAAGCTAAGCCCCTTTATTTGAGTGTCGAAGCTCTGTGTCGACGGCCTGAGGGCATTCATTCATAATCGGTGTGAAGGGTGTGTGTATTGTCCTCAACTATTTGAGAGGCCTTCTTTACTGTCCGTTTCTTGTGGATACTGCTGAGTGGCTTTGATTGATTGATTGAAAAGTTTATTAACAGATTGCAGAATGGGTACAGTACAGTACAGCTCAATACATACAATTGTTAAGGGGATGCAGACCAGAGAAAGACTTTCGACTTGTTTACATCAGGGTCCCCCATTTTCAATTCATCATCATTGGTCCTTCCCAATGATCTTACCACTGATCTTAACAACCCTGTCGAGAGGTTTGGACTTCATGCTGATGATATACATACATGGACAGAGAGATCAACCCTGGCACACACTGCAAAGAAAATCTCCATCTTAACAAGTAATTTAATCTTGTGTATAGTCTTCAAGTCAGATTTTCTGAAAACCAGTGAAAATGTCTACCAATGCATTGAGGGAATTTCACTTGCAACTGAATTTGTCTCAAGAAATATCTTGAAATAAGGTATGATCACTCCTTTTGTTTCTAACTCAGCGTCAGGAACTGGCATCGGTCTTCCTGCAGTCCAAGTACTGTTTCTCAGGTATAACTAAAGGCAAATATCCAGTATTATTACATGGCGTTTTCACATTCGCCGAAATGCTTGATTGTGATTGGTCAATAGCCCCTGACAGCGGTGAATTATTTTTCGATAACTGACCGCTGCCATGGGCAACGCGCAATAATCACCAGTGATTATTGCTTTTCGCAGCTGGAGCAATCAAGCCCACTGACACACACTGCATCAGTGCAATCAGACACACCTGCCGGCTGCCGGCGATAATAATAATCACTTTATTTGGGCTGACAGAGCCACAGAACAACTGCGTCTGCATTTGATCTCGTCTTGTCGATGGTGTAAAATGAATTAGGTATATTGTTAGTAAGTTAGCCATGTAATAAGCGGGATAATGTATAGCTATACTCGGTCATTGTCGCAAAATAATTTACCTTCACTGACGTTTAGAACACCTCGGCGAGGCGCCTCTGTATTCTAAACTCCGTGTCGGTCAATTATTTTGCGACAATGACCTCGTAGCTATACATACTTACTTACTTATTACTTAGCAAAATAAGGCTAAAAAGCTAAAGCTAAAAAATAAACATGAATATAAGATGGCAATAGTTTGCCAGTCCCCCCAACAAAAGGGAAACCATTTTGCCGGTCTCTGAGGACAGTATGAGAGGCGATGGTCTATGAAAATTATACCATACATGACACTGACTTCAGCTCTCTGTGGCCCATCTGTGATACCATCAGCTCTCCTGTTCTCTTGTCTGCCTATCAGCCTACATGTCATTGTCACTGTGAGCCAGCACAGATCAGCCTGCCTTTGTGTGCTAATGCATATCAGCTATACTATATAGGCTATATACACACTGCTTTAGCCTGGCCATGCACACATATACTCCCTAGGATGAGTGCATGAGAGCACACACACACATACTCTTTAGGGTGAGTATGTGAGAGCACACACACATACTCTTTAGGATGAGTGCGTGAGAGCACACACACACATACTCTTTAGGATGAGTGCGTGAGAGCACGTACACACATATACTCTTTAGGATGAGTGTGTGAGAGCACACACACACATACTCTTTAGGATGAGTGCGTGAGAGCACACATACACATATACTCTTTAGGATGAGTGCGTGAGAGCACACACACACATACTCTTTAGGATGAGTGCGTGAGAGCACACACACATATACTCTTTAGGATGAGTGCGTGAGAGCACACACATAATTTGATACTCTCTAGGATGAGTGCGTGAGAGCACACACACACACATACTCTTTAGGATGAGTGTGTGAGAGTGCACACACAGACACACATACTCTTTAGAATGAGTGTGTGAGAGTGCATATTCGAGGATGAATGAGCATTACACATACATACACACACACATGGCACATAGTCCCTGGATGTATCATGTCTGTGACTATACTGTATGTCTGGGAACATATGGTGACAAGTCAGATCCATGCAGAGATAAAAGCATAGAGACAACTTAACAAAGGCCCCTATATTCAAGCCTTGTCTGACTTCACTGTCCGAACCTGTTAACGTTCAGCGGCCCGCAAACTTCGTGGCACTTTGCCCTTGTATGTCGGCCTAGCGCTGTATTTTTGCCGATCAACCAATACATTGTTGGAAAGTTGAATTTGCCTGCCTTTCGATCGTCACCCTACTCAACCTATTGCGTGCTACAATCTCGAGTTACAAAACGAAACATCCGACGAGTGTCATTTGACAAGCCATTCGGACAAGTAACCACGTCCGGTTTGGCCAGGTCCTGAACGGAACAGTCACCGCTGATGGCGAAAATTATTGACCACCTTTGTAGCCAATGACATTTTGGAGCCAACGGTATCTTACATGAGGGCTGATTCTTACGGTAAACGGAGAGAAGAAGACGAAGAAGATGTTTGTTTGGAGAATTTCTCACTCGCTGTCCAAATTAATGAGCGGTCCGCCATTTTTGACGAATACTGATACAAGGATTATCTGTAAAACACAAATTTTCCGTGGGATTGTTATAAACTTTGGACCTGTACTGTAGATAACACTTCAGGCTATGTTTTCCAGCTCCTACCTCTCAGGCATCTGGCAACAAGTAAACAAAACATGAGTAACTTTTATTTTTATTTCAGTGTGTTCAAACCTCTAACTCTATTACATTAGCACTCAGAGTGATTCGGCTCCTGTTGTGGAACAAAGTTCAGAATGTTTCCTTTCAAAAGAGACCAGACTCATGCATGTGCTATAAGTGGTTCAAGTAATAAATCGCTAATTACTTTGGGTATGCAATCATCAGGTGTGTTATGCAAAATGTGCCCTCAGCATAAGGGGTTCAGATGTGAGGTAACAGAACGGTAGCCACACCAATGGTAACAATTTACAGATCACAATTCCAGGTTTTTGATTAAATAAAAATAGAGAGATTTCTTCTCATAATTGCATTGAATAATCAAACAAGGATTAACAATGTTCCTTTCAGTATCCCACATACTAATAAACTTCATCAAGCCTTTATTTAAGCTTGTAAAATCATTGAGGTTGCCTTAATTTCCTATGATGATGAGTTACTGTTAAAATAAATATGACTAGATTAGAAGTAGTAGCCGAGCAGCCGAGCGTACCACGGGCATTGCACTACCACCCCTGCAGGTTCTATACAACAAGAGGTGCAAATCCAGAGCCTGCAGAATAATGAAAGACCCACACCACCCCAACAACAGCCTGTTCATGCTGCTCAGGTCAGGCAGACGCCTGCGAACACCAGCTGCTAGGACAGAGAGACTTCGGCTCAGCTTATTCCCCCAGGCCATCAGAGCCCTGAACACTGAACTCTCCACACACAAGCACACATGAGCACACGCACAACACACTCACTGTACACGCTCACACCAGTAGCGGCCCGTACTATCTACTCTTGGGTGGTCGCAGGGGGTTCACGTTAGGTCGAGTTGAAAATGTAACATTAATAAATGCTCTGCAGCAATCTCTCTCTCTGTCTCTCGGATCAATCCAATAAAATAATTAACACATGTATATGTTGTCATTTTAAACAACTCACCATTCATTCATTCAGCCATTATGCATCAGCAGCAGCTAAAATAATGTTATAGTTCACAACACAGCAGCGCGTTTTGAATCGCTATTATCATCTCAGCAAGCCAAGCACCGTCAATACTTTCCGTAACCGCATTTCTCTGAGACACAGGAAGCATCGCTGTGTTGAGAGAGCGAGAGCGAGAGAGAGAGAGAGAGCGAGAGAGAGAGAGAGAGAGACTCACTGTTTAGTCGAAACGTCCAGGGCAGGAGGGCTTGATAAAGTGTATAATCCACTGTCCCAGACTGTTGATGTATATCCAGACCACTGTCCAGACTGCATCCGCCATATAGCTTGTTGTTAGCGAAGTGTTAGCACGACACAACACAAGTACTGTGATGAGCTGTGTCTTTGCCCATTTCCGCGTCGAACAGACTGCAAACTACCTGGCGTTCTATCGCCCTGCTCTAAGACAAACTCTAACCTTAACCAACTTTGAAAGAGTGCCTAAGCTTAACCGTCGAAAGAACTTGCCGTCACGCTCTAAGACAAATAGCTGCATGATCACAACAACACAAGTTACACAACAGCTACAACAGAAACTGGCGTCGGCCAATCAGAGAGCGTCTCCGCGAAATGCGGCTACGAAAAAAAAACTGAGGTCGGCCAATCAGAGAGCGTCTCCGCGAAATGCGGCTACGGAAATAAAAAAAACTGCTAAGGCTGCTTGCCTAGACCGCTTCAAATCGCGCCCGGCTTCCATCATAAACATCATATTTCAACGCACAGCGCGTTACGCACTGATTGGCTGCGACGGATACAGCGATGAAACAGTGATGCACACTCAGAGCGCTATTGCGTCTAGCCCGGGCCGAGAGAAATACGGCTAGGAGAAATGCGGCTATGCGACAGTGAGTCACTTCCTGTTCAGGAAAACGATTATTTTTATTTGATATATTAACATTATATTGTGCATTGGAAACACAAACATACTTAAAATGAGTAAATATTATTCATTTTAAACATGTTTATATTATTTATAGGGCTATAAAACAAAAAACAAACAAAAAACATTTCTTGTTCTTCTCTTTTTTTTTTTTTTTTTTATCTTTTTCCCCCTCCATTTTCCTCCGATTTTCTCCCATCCCAATGTTAGTCGTATGCCAATTCCCAATCCCCTTCCTGGTCGCTGCGCACTTACCCCCACAGTCGGTCTGGGAGAGTGGAGGCTACCACGTGCTTCCTCCAGCCAATCACCGCTTCTTTTCACCTGGCAGCGCGGATATTCTCTGAGAGGGCGTAGCGTGTGGAAGGATCACACTATCCCACTCAGGTCCCATCCGCGCTTAGCAGGCGCCCCGACCGAACTGTAGGAGTCGCTGTTTACAATGACCCGGACCCACCCCGCCAGCTTCTCCCACCCTCTAATACTGCCAATTGTATTAGTGTGAACGGCCAGCCAAGCTGGTGACAACCCCGGAGCTGTGAGCTGGATTCGAACAGGCGAATCCTAGCGTCTCCGGGGTTGGTGACCAACGCAATCTCCGCTACGCCACCTAACCGCCCCTGTTCTTCTCTCTTTTAACCAGGGGGGGGCGGCGCCCGAGCGCCCCTAGTGGCGAGCCGCCACTGGCTCACACACTAGCAGCCACTTTAACATGAGCAGGCACACACTCATGCTGCACACGCCCACACTTAGGGCCACCAAGAAGGGTCACTTTAAAAATAGTATAGTATAACCGGAGATTGTATAAATTATCATGTACAGAAAGACACTACCAAAGGACCCAGTATGGCCTCCATGCTCTGTAAATAACTTATGTACATATACCGATATGCCCTAACATGTTACTTGATTATTGCACAATGTTACTTGTTTATTGCACAATGTTGATTCTATTATATGTTATTTGCACATCGTTGCGGGCAAGACCACCCGCATTTCATTGTATACTTGTATGCCGTGACAAATAAATCTCTTGACTTGACTTGACAACAAGATAAAAACAAAGCTAAAAACATAGTGTGACGAGCCTGGTGGTGTTCAGGCTCGACACGCACCAAAACAAACAAATCCAATTTCCACACAAGCACAATTTCAATAAATAGAAGATATTTATTGATTAATAGAACGCAAAGTCCGATGGGCAATAGAGTAGTCGAATAACAGTCCAGGGTCAAAACATGTATCAGGCTCTCGTCAACAGAAAAGACAGACATTGCAGCTCAAAACAAGCTAGAGGAACATTAAGCACAAGCTCAAAACAAGCTAGAGGAACATTAAGCACAAGCTCAAAACAAGCTAGAGGAACATTAAGCACAAGCTAGAGGAACATTAAGCACAACAAGCTAGAAAAACATTAAGCACAAGCTAGAAAAACATTAAGCACAAGCTAGAGGAACGTTAAGCACAAGCTAGAGGAACATTAAGCACAAGCTGGAGGAACATTAAGCACAAGCTAGAGGAACATTAAGCACAAGCTGGAGGAACATTAAGCACAAGCTAGAGGAACATTAAGCACAAGCTGGAGGAACATTAAGCACAAGCTAGAGGAACATTAAGCACAAGCTGGAGGAACATTAAACACAAGCTAGAGGAACATTAAGCACAAGCTAGAGGAACATTAAGCACAAGCACATTAAGAAAGCACTGGCGAGCTAGCCAGATGCATGGAGGATCGGGATGACTGGAAGCACCGATGGAGGGCCCGTCCGAGGAGGACCTAGATAGATAGAGGAACATTAAGCACAAGCTAGAGGAACATTAAGCACAAGCTAGAGGAACATTAAGCATAAGCTGGAGGAACATTAAGCACAAGCTAGAGGAACATTAAGCACAACAAGCTAGAGGAACATTAAGCACAAGCTAGAGGAACATTAAGCACAACAAGCTAGAGGAACATTAAGCACAAGCTGGAAGAACATTAAGCACAACAAGCTAGAGGAACATTAAGCACAAGCTAGAGGAACATTAAGCACAACAAGCTAGAGGAACATTAAGCACAACAAGCTAGAGGAACATTAAGCACAACAAGCTAGAGGAACATTAAGCACAACAAGCTAGAGGAACATTAAGCACAACAAGCTAGAAGAACATTAAGCACAACAAGCTAGAGGAACATTAAGCACAACAAGCTAGAGGAACATTAAGCACAAGCTAGAGGAACATTAAGCACAACAAGCTAGAGGAACATTAAGCACAAGCTGGAAGAACATTAAGCACAACAAGCTAGAGGAACATTAAGCACAACAAGCTAGAGGAACATTAAGCACAACAAGCTAGAGGAACATTAAGCACAACAAGCTAGAGGAACATTAAGCACAACAAGCTAGAGGAACATTAAGCACAACAAGCTAGAGGAACATTAAGCACAACAAGCTAGAAGAACATTAAGCACAACAAGCTAGAGGAACATTAAGCACAACAAGCTAGAGGAACATTAAGCACAACAAGCTAGAGGAACATTAAGCACAACAAGCTAGAGGAACATTAAGCACAACAAGCTAGAGGAACATTAAGCACAAGCTAGAGGAACATTAAGCACAAGCTAGAGGAACATTAAGCACAACAAGCTAGAAGAACATTAAGCACAAGCTAGAGGAACATTAGGCACAACAAGCTAGAGGAACATTAAGCACAAGCTGGAAGAACATTAAGCACAAGCTGGAGGAACATTAAGCACAAGCTAGAGGAACATTAAGCACAAGCTCAGAACAAGCTAGAGGAACATTAAGCACAAAGCCAGTCATTTCAGTGAGTCAGATAGGGTCCAAAGTTCCAATCCAGCAACATGGTGATGTAAGGTGGTAGCTGACCAATAAGGCTTTTGTATATAAACAACGTAGAAAACACACTCCTACGCAGAGCTGTACGTCTGTACGTCACAGCCTCTGAAACACCTCTGCCCAAGAGGGCAAAAACGTGTACCAAAATGCGTCTATATTAAAGGCAGCCCAAGAGTGCTTCCGCATTTGCCTGATTGGCCCCGGTAACGCAATGCAATGCGCATTTTCTTTTTTGCCACTCACTTGCGGAAATGGAATACATATTATCCAAACGAGGACCAGATTCACTCATAACGCCATAACGTTATTTTGCGAGCCCAGCTGTCAGAAACTGTACATTGTAACGTTAACACAGCCCAGCTGTGAACTGTATATTGTAACGTTATGTTATTTCGGGCGTTTTATTCATAACGTTATTTCACGCGACTGTACATTGTAACGTTAACACAGCCCAGCTGCCAACTGTACTTTGTAACGTTATGTTATTTCGGGCATTCATAACGTTATTTCGCGCACTGTACATTGTAACGTTAACACAGCCCAGCTGTCAACTGTACTTTGTAACGTTATGTTATTTCGGGCGTTTTATTCATAACAACATTGACACGATTCCGCCAACACATATGTAATATTAATAGGTTTTGCTATGCATAGAATAACAGAACAGATTGACAGGTGGTGACAAAGCACTGGGCATTTATTTAAAAAGCTGTCAACTGTACTTTGTAACATTATGTTATTTCGGGCATTCATAACGTTATTTCGCGCACTGTACATTGTAACGTTAACACAGCCCAGCTGTCAACTGTACTTTGTAACGTTATGTTATTTCGGGCGTTTTATTCATAACAAACATTGACACGATTCCGCCAACACATATGTAATATTAATAGGTTTTGCTATGCATAGAATAACAGAACAGATTGACAGGTGGTGACAAAGCACTGGGCATTTATTTAAAAAGCTGTCAACTGTACTTTGTAACATTATGTTATTTCGGGCATTCATAACGTTATTTCGCGCGACTGTACATTGTAACGTTAACACAGCCCAGCTGTCAACTGTACTTTGTAACGTTATGTTATTTCGGGCGTTTTATTCATAACAAACATTGACACGATTCCGCCAACACATATGTAATATTAATAGGTTTTGCTATGCATAGAATAACAGAACAGATTGACAGGTGGTGACAAAGCACTGGGCATTTATTTAAAAAGCTGTCAACTGTACTTTGTAACGTTATGTTATTTCGGGCATTCATAACGTTATTTCGCGCGACTGTACATTGTAACGTTAACACAGCCCAGCTGTCAACTGTACTTTGTAACGTTATGTTATTTCGGGTGTTTTATTCATAACAAACATTGACGCGATTCCGCCAACACATATGTAATATTAATAGGTTTTGCTATGCATAGAATAACAGAACAGATTGACAGGTGGTGACAAAGCACTGGGCATTTATTTTAAAAGCTGTCAACTGTACTTTGTAACGTTATGTTATTTTGGGCATTCAAAACGTTATTCCGCGCGACTGTACATTGTAACGTTAACACAGCCCAGCTGTCAACTGTACTTTGTAACGTTATGTTATTTCGGGCGTTTTATTCATAACAAACATTGACGCGATTCCGCCAACACATATGTAATATTAATAGAGGCAATTTTTTTTTTATCCACTTTTTCTCCCATTTTCTATATTTTCTCCCATCCCAATTTCGTATCATCCAATTCAACCCTCCCCTGTCACGAACGCTGTTTCTTGCCTCCCACAAGCTGGCTGCAATGTGGACTAAGTCATACATAGCACAAGTCCCCTCCGGTACTTGAGGTAACAGCAGTCGCATCTTTTCACCTGCGCAGCTCGATCTCTCAGTGGCGAGGAGTAACGCGTGGGAGGCTCACGCTGCCCCCGACACTTCCTGATTCTACTGCGCAGGTGCACCAACCGACCTGTAGGAGTCGCTGTCCACAACGCCCGATCCCCACCCATCAGTTTCCCACCCCCTAATACGGCCAATGTGTATTAGTACGGACGACCAGCTAAACTGAAAGCAAATGTGGAGCGCTGGGCTCGAACAGGCAAGCCCAGCGTCTCCAGATTTTGTGGCGAGCGCCTTGCCCACTACGCCACGTAGCCGCCTGGTAATAGAGGCAATTCTATTACCAGCGTTGCTAACAGCTGAACCAAACGAGGACCTCATGCGCATGCGCGGCGAGCACCTGGGGGGGGGGGGGGGGGTTGAAGAGTTACCCTGAAGCATCTGTTTGTGGCGTCAAAAAGAAAATGCGCATTGCGTTACCGGCGAATGCGGAAGCACTCTTGGGCTGCCTTTAATATAGACGCGTACCAAATCCGTAACCACATTGGTTTGAAAGAAATGCAGAGGTTGAATTGGGTGAATACATACAACTGCAAGCTAGCCTAAGCCTAGCTTAGCACAAATTAATGGAAACGGATACAGATCAGCTAGCCTAGCTTAAAACTCCAGACGAGGTGTTTCTGGCCAACGCTAGCGACTCCGTATTCCGCTTCTATTCATTTGTGCTCAGCTAGGCTAGCTCGCAGCCAGATAGCTTTCTACTGAACGCACAGAGAGGAAATTGGTATCTTCTTGTCTGACTGGAGAAGATGGTAAGCACATTTGAAGTCAAGTGTTCCTTTATTAATCCCCTTTGGGAAATGTAAGTGTCATCGAAAATGGGGGTTGGGTACAGGTAAATTTCCCATAATGTTGGCGTGTTCTGTTAACTCTTAATAACTGTCTAACTAAACGAATGTGAATAACAGTGCCTTGGGGTATTTGTGTTTTGTGAGATTATGTGCCAAATAAATCTGCCCCATTAATACTCCTAATTCTATAGTTTGAGATTCTTTTTTGGGGGAGGCAACACACACACACACACATACATACTGACACACACACATATTTCACGCCATACACACATGTGCACACACACAGACCCCCCCCCACGCACACACACACACACACACACACACACACACACACACACACACACACACACACACACACACACACACACACACACACACACACACACACACACACACACACACACACACACACACACACACACACACACACACACACACACACACACACACACACACACACACACACACACACACACACACACACACACACACACACACACACACACACACACACACACACACAGGGTGCTTCTAGGAAACTAAAGTGGAACAGGATGCACTGCAGTATGTTCCTGGCAATGCCGTGGGTCTCCTTTTGATGCCTACCACCAAGCATGTTTAACCACACACCCACACGTACACACCCACACTCACTCATATATACACACACACACACACACACACCCACACCCACACACACTCATATACACACACACACACACATACACACACACACACACACACGCGCGCGCACACACACACACACACACACACAGGCCTGCACACTGAAGCACTTACGCACACACACACACACACACACACACACACACACACACACACACACACACACACACACACACACACACACACACACACACACACACACACACACACACACACACACAGGCCTGCACACTGAAGCACTTACGCACACACACACACACACACACACACACACACACACACACACACACACACACACACACACACACACACACACACACACACACACACACACACACACACACACACACACACTCAACCAGGCCACACACCACATGAAAGCCCTTCCCAGAAGGAATGCTTTATAGTGTTAACCTATTTCACCAAAGCTATTTTTCCCCTCCCAAAGTTCCACCATTGGTGAGGAAAAGGCCAGCTGATATAGTCCACTGAGCCTGAAGCTAGAATCAATAAAATGAGGATTTGACAATGACATCATCACACGGTATCGCTCAACAGTACAGAGACCAGTGTTTTGTTTTCAGAACAGTTTTTCCAGACATCAAAGAAACAGAACAGAGGTGCAATACATGATACTTTACTTTACTGAATTGGAACTTCTCACCTAAAGGCAAACGATCTGCTGTGTTCAAACACTGCATTCAGATTGGGGCAGTAGCTATAGGGTAAACTGCAAACCAGATATCATTCATTTTCAGTGAGAGATATTTCGACTTTTTGCAGTTATGGATTCCCCAAACCAGAACAGCCACTCGAAAATCTGCTATTTTTTTTACTAGCACAACAATACCTTTTTTACCTTACTTGTTCCCAGTTTTCACTCTTACAATGTAAAATGTTTTACTTTTCATGCTGTACAGATGTTGGCAATCATTGTATAACATCCACAACACCTGAAAGGCCATTCTTTACTGCAATTATGGACACACCCGTGATGCCAATCTGTGATGTTATTGGCTGTTATCGGCTTTATATCGCATCTATAACTGCATCACTGTCGGGTCCATAATCTCAGTAAAACACAATCATATTATTACTATAATAAAGTACTGGTTCCATGTCAGGTTATTGAGCTGTTGTTCCAATTAAAGGAATTGGAATGGATATATGGTCATTCGGCTGGTACACTTAAAGGGATATTTCAGATGTTTGGAACCTATAGCCCTATTTTGCCACTTACCAATGATGATGTTGATTAGTAGAATTCACAACACAATCCATGCTGTTCCCTCGTACTTCCTCATACCAGCTTGTTGGCCACAAACCAATGCAAAGCCAAGGGGTCACGTTCCTGTCTGTACAAGCTGACTGAGGCTCTGTGAAATGTACTCCACAGTACATACAAAGTACATTTCAAAGTCAGCTTGTACAGGCAGGAGCGTGAACCCATTGACTTTGACTTAATGGTTGGTGGATAACTATCGAGAGCTAGTATGAGGACCAGCATGGATTGTACATTGTTAAGTAAGAAATAGGGCTAGAGTTCCAAAAATCTGAACTATCCCCAGGCCATGTGACTTTTTAACCATTCTGCCAAATAAACTTTGGAATTGTCTTCCCTTAGACTTTTGCTTGTGGAATCTGACCATTTCTGAGGATGCAATCATCTGTTCTCCAAATATTGTGAACATCAGGTAACACTTTCCACCTCCACATGGATATACTGTATAGAGTCCTGGAATTACTCTTGTCAATTGTTATGTAATGCTGATACCCCCTAGCTTTCCCCAGGTCCCAGCACAAACCCAGGGCCACGGCTGGAGGTACATGGTGAGGGTTAGTTAAAAGGGAGGACAGTTACTGTATACACAGTCTGTGGATGGGCTTGGAAAGCTCAGGAGAGAGAGAGAGAGAGAGGACAAAGAAAGAAAGAAAGAAAGAAAGAAAGAAAGAAAGAAAGAAAGAAAGAAAGAAAGAAAGAAAGAAAGAAAGAAAGAAAGAAAGAAAGAAAGAAAGAAAGAAAGAAAGAAAGAAACAGGGAGTCTGGGAAACAAAGAAAAAGAAGGAGGCTGAGCGACAGAGAGTGGACTCCAGTGGAGTTCTATTATTACACAGCATGGTGAGTTCTTGTGGTGAGTTTGAAAGCTGTAATTTCAGAGGAATCTGGGTGATATGAGGACACATTTCTCTCTCTCCCTCCTCTGTGTGAGTGACCTGCGTTATCTCATTTATCTGCAGCCTGTCTGTAAATGCAATCCAACTCTGTGTTTAAAAAGGACCAAGCCACTGCTTGACTGGCCCCGTTCTCTTCATCCACTCGGGTCAGGAAAAGTACAGACTGTACAGAATGCCAAACTGTTTCACATCACAGCAGGTATCCTAGAATGATATAGGACCAGTCAAAAGGAAATGTCAAAAATATGATTGGCTGCTGACATCCGATGTTGCCCGGAGGTTCAGCGGCATCGCTGCGTTGACCAATGGGTTGGCCGTCATCTTGTCGTTCTGTTTTCGTAGGAAATGTAGTTGCCTGAATCACCGGTAAATAGGGTGACCAGATGCAAAAAGTCCAAAAGCAGGACAACAGTAAGATTTTGGTGGGACAAAGTGGGACAGATAGATAATGTAAATGTTTGTATTAGAATAACATGGTCTTCACCGAGACCAATGTTTTTTTTTTGCTTCAAAAAGAGGGACATCTCTCAATATGTGGGACGTTCGGTCAAATGGTGGGACAGTACAACCAAAAGGGGGACACCTGGTCACCCTACCGGTAAACTGTACACATGGTTAGGATGTGATACATATTTCACTGCAGCGATGAGAACTGTTAAACAGGAATGTCTGTAGAATGCCAAAGTGAAATGCATCTCTTCACAACACGTGGTTTTCAATCTGTTTGAAAACCACGTGGAAAATCAATGCAAAGCAAGTTGTCTTCAGAGTCCTCATGATCTGCGGGGGTGGGAGGTGCTAATCTAAGATGCAAATGAGGACGCTATAGGTGATTTGGTTCGAAATGTACTTCGGCAGATAGATTATCTTGCCTCAAGTCAAACATTTGACTTTCCCCAAGTCTAAATTAATGCATTTACATTTATCCAAAGCGACTCACAACAAGTCAGCAGAGGCAGCAAGTCAGCATTTAATGATTTATCCTCCTTTATCCCGTATTATGTGTTTATTGAGCTAATAAAGGCCACTAGGAAGAGAGACATTAAGATAGAGCATGTTCTTCTTTGTGCTCACTGCCTGCTGGCTTTAAAATGAATGCTATGTTATAGTGGCAATGCCCTCAAAATGTTGACATACCCCTCCTGGAGGTAGAACAAAACAATGTTTTCCTCATCTCTAGGGTCTCCTATATATTGTCATGAACCAAACTCAAGGTACAGACAAAACAAGGGAGACCACACAAGTACTTGAGGATTTTTAAAGAAAAGTAATTTATATGCTCTTAAACTATTTACAAACAAAAGGATTTAAAGAATGAATGGATCAGTAATATCAGTAATGTAGTGAGTGCATGAATGAGTCAGTGTGTGGTGCGTGTAAGTTATAGTATGAGAAACAAACAAACCAAATGAAACAAAACAAAATGTCATGACCAGCTTGAAGGAGAGACAGCCAACAATGGAGAAGCCAGTCCTTTTACACTGGTGTGCCTCTTCCTCCTGACACACCTGCATAGGGTGTGTCTGATTGACAGGCTGTGGATGACAGACAGGTTAAATGAGATATTCAGGTATATCACTGAGTTAACCTGTATCAGAGGGATGGGGTTGTCACATGGATTCTTGTGTAAAGATATTGTTCTGCAAAAATGGTTAAATTGATAGATAAACATCCCAAAACTAAAGGGGCTAAATGGCCTGGTCATATGGGAGTTGAGGCATATGAACTCATGTAGATTAATAATACAGGCTTTCAGACTTGACATACTACAAGTCAGGATATTGCTCTTCCTAATAGAACAACTGGATGTGAATATCTTGATGCAGGCAGGAAATAGACCTATGAACACACCTAAAATAAGCAGAAATGTATAAAATGTCGGTCTATGCAGAATGTAATAATTTACTTTGTAGTAACTCTTCCATGGATTGTCATAGAAACACCAATGACGGTGTGTTGGAAAGGTGTATTAAGTGACTAAATGTATGAGGTGTCCCAACCTAAAGGTAATTAAACATTGACCCATTATCATCAGTGAGAAGAATATTGACAAATGCAACTCAAGTAATGTTACTGCAGAGAAAAGTAAAATAACTGTTACATAATACACACATTAGATCCACTTCAGTCTATTTTCGGCCAATTCATTATTACAGAATTTTAAATAATAGTGTTAGATTCGGTGTGATCATAAATTGCATGACAAGGAAATGCTTTCAAGCCACTCTTTCAAGAAAAGTGTGATTTCAGCTTTTTGTTGTCTCTGTTGTTGAGAACATTGCAATCTACTGCAACACGTTTGCGTCACTCATCCACATTATCAGCCATGACAACATGGGTCACATTTAGGCAGTCCGGGAAACAGCAAGAGCAAAATGTGTTCCATTGATCACATTTTCCATGTGTTTGATTGATTGATTGAAAACTTGATTAACAGATTGCAGAATGGGTACAATACAGTACAGCTCAATACACACAATTGTTAAGGGGATGCAGACCAGAGAAAGACTTTCGTCTTGTTTACATCAGGGTCCCCCATTTTCAATTCATCAGGACATATATGACATACATGACATACAGATAGACAGTACTGCTACATCTATACATTTATGACATACCAGATTTGCAAATACAGTACTGTTTGTGATACAAAAAGAGTCCAGAAAAGAGAGTATATACATTTGACGTAAAAACTGTACATTGGAGGAGGTTGGGTGGGGTGGGGTGGGGGGGGGGGGTTGGGTAGGAGGGGTTGGGGGGGGGACACACACTGTACAAGCAAAACTGTACATTGGAATATTGACAACCATACTAGGTAATTTACTGTACATTGGAGGGGGTTGGGGAGGGAAACACTGTACAAACAAGCAAAACTGTACATTGGAATATTGACAACCATACTAGGTAATTTACTGTACATTGGAGGGGGTTGGGTTAGGACATTTACAGGGGCCAGTTTCGAATTGCAGTCTCCCGTAGGTGTTCTTTGAGAGTGGTTTTGAAAGTGGGTAGTGATTCACATTCCTTTACAGCTTTAGGTAGGGCGATCCACATTGATGTGGCATAATTGCTAAACGTGTTTAGTCCCTTGTTTGAGCCGAATCTGGGTTTAACATGATTTGTGGAGCTCCCTCTGGTGTTGTGATCGTGGTATTCACTGACCTTTGGGAAGTATTTTGACATGTACATGGGTACCTTGGTCGTGTAGTGTATCTTGTAGACCAGGCCCATTGCAAGTTGTTGTACTCTGTCATCTACTCTAAGCCATCCTAGGTTGTCAAAGTGGGCAGGGGTGAGGTGGGTTCTAGAAGTAAGGTCAAGCAGTAGTCTGACCAGTTTGTTTTGAAATGTTTGTAATTTTGTTTTTAGCGTTTTTGAGGTGCTTTGGTACCATGAGGTGCAAGCATAGTCGTAGTACCCTTGAATGAGTGCTCCTGCCAGAGTCTTCAGGGTATTCTTGTTTACTAGAGAGGAGATCCGGTACAAGAATCGAGTTCGTTGGTTGACTTTTTTTATTACATTGGATGCCATTTTGTCACAGGAAAGATTAGCCTCTAGGATGGAACCCAGGTAGGTAATTTCATCTTTCCTTGTGACAATATTGTCACCCACTGTAACTGAGAAGCCGTCGGTCTTGCTGAGTTTGTTATTTGAACCGAAGAGAATGGACTCTGTTTTGCCCATGTGTAATGATAGTTTGTTATCCGCGAGCCATATGCAGATTTTGCCTAGTTCCGAGCTGAGGGTTTTTTCAACCTGTAACTTGTTCTTGTCAGAGACCAGCAAGTTGCAGTCACAAGCTGACGACATGTCATTTGCATAAATTAGGAACAGTAGCGGTCCTAGTATGCTTCCTTGTGGAACACCACAGCTCACTGTGAGGGGGGGGGGATAGGGTACCTTTACCTCCACCATCTGTTCCCTCCCCTCAAGGTAGGATTGCATCCAGCTCACTGATAGACTATCAAAACCAATTGCTTTTAGCTTGTCAATCAGAATGGAGTGATTGACAGTGTCGAAGGCCTTTTGTAGGTCCAGCATGACCATGCCGCAGTATTTGCCTGCGTCCACCTCTTGTTTGATGTGGTCGTTCAAATAGAGAAGGCATGTGTCAGTGGAGTGGGATGTTCTGAAGCCAGATTGGAATTCGTAGATTCGATTTTTTTTCCGCTAGGTACTTTTCGACCTGTTCGTAGACAATTTTTCCATGACTTTCGAGATGGAGGTAAGAATAGAAACAGGGCGGTAGTTGCCTGGGTCTAATTTGCTGCCCTTATTGTGCAGAGGGGTCACGCTCGCAATTTTGAAGTCCTTGGGGACATGTCCCTGTTTTATGGAGAGGTTTATTATGTGTGTGATGACTGGGGTGATGGCGGCTGCTGAGTCTCTGAGGAATTTGGAGGGGATGTTGTCATGGCCAGTGCCCTTGTTAGGTTGGAGGGCGCTCAGTTTTTTGAGTACCTCATCTGTTGTTACCATTTCCAGGTTGAAGTTGTCCTTGCGGACCCCTAGGTTTTTGTAGTAAGCTACTATGTGTTCTACCCCATAATGCCCTGAGTGGGAGGGTAGTTTGTTTACCAGTGTTGTGGCTATGTTTGTGAAGAAAATGTTTAAGTAATTGTCTACATCAAGCTTGTCTGTGATGAGCGTGTTGTCCGTCTTTATGTTTATGTTTGAGAATCTGGTTTTAAGTTTTTTACTGCAGCCTAGTTGATTATTGAGTAATTTTCAAAGTTCACATGGTTTGTTTTTGTTTTCCTCAGTTTTGTCATTGATGAAATTCTTTTTTGCAGTTTTGATCATGGAGTTTACGTTGTTTCTTAGTCTGTTTCTTTTCAGTTTGAGTTCAGTCACGTGGGCTTGGAGTTCACTGCTCGTGCTTTTGGTAAGCTTTGACTGACTTTTACGAAACTCAGAGCATTTTTTGTCTCTGGTTTTCATAGCGGCCAGTATTTCGGAGTGCATCCACGGCTCAGCGCGATTTTTTACCCTGGTGGTTCTTAGGGGGGCCATGTCGTTTAGTATTGTTGAAAATTTGGTTTTGAAACCAAGCCATGTTTCTTCAACCAGTGTACCATTGAGTTCATCTGACCAGTCCAGACTCTCCAGTTCAAGGTTAAAGGCCTCGCTAGAGTAGGTTTTGAGGTCTCTAGATGTGACTGTTTTGTGGCAGCCAGCCTTTTGTTTTAGCTTTTTGCGGGTACAGAATATCATATAATGATCACTTAACCCGCATGCTATAACCCCTTTATTGGAGATCTTGGACTTGTCGGAGGTCAGAATGAGGTCAATGGTAGTCTGAGTTGATTCACATACACGTGTGGGTTGGGTGATTAGCTGGCTGAGGCCGTGCAGATCACAAAACCTACTGAATGACTTGAAGACGGGTGCATCTTTTCGTTGCATATCCGTGTTCCCGTCTCCAATAAGAATTTTGTCTACATCCTCAACTCCAGCTAAACACCCGTCAAGTGTATCATAAAAGCCACTATGATCTGGCGGTCTGTTCCATTCCATTGTTCCATGTGGCCACTAGCCTGGTGGAGTGGGCTCTGATCTTGACCAGAGGTGTTCTGCAATGAAAATGCCAGTGAGAAAGGCACTGTTTGGAAAACGCTCCACCACTGGCAATTCACCACAGAGCACTGGACACAGTAAGTGGAGGCTTTCTCCCTCTCACCAGCATGGAGAGGAGGGTAAAAAGCCCTCTAGACAATTTCCCTATAATGAAAAGAACTTCTGATGTTATTATTAGGCATGAAGGTGGGGTTAGCGTGGCACCACTGCCGTCTCCATTGATGGTTAGACGGCTTGGATGGACTGACAAAGCAGACAACTTGTTGACACGCTTGGCAGATGTAAGAGCCAAAAGTAGAGTGGTCTTGATAGAAAGACATTGTAATGACTGGTCCAGTGGTTTAAAGACTCTATGACTGAATGAATGAATGAAAACTTTATTTAACAGATTGCAGAATGGGTACAATACAGTACGGCTCAATACACACAATTGTTAAGGGGATGCAGACCAGAGAAAGACGTTTGTCTTGTTTACATCAGGGTTCCCCATTTTCAATTCATAGTGACATTTATGACATACACAACATACATGACATCATGACATTTATGGCATAGGGACATACAGGTATAAGTATGCGAACCATACCATGGTCTTCGGGGGAGCTCATTATTTTTCTTTCTCACTGTGAGGGGGGGGGGGGGGGGGGTAGAGTACCGTTTACCTCCACCATCTGTTCTCTCCCCTCCAGGTAGGAGACACCACGGCTAAATCCCATAG
Source organism: Notolepis coatsorum (assembly GCF_963971535.1). Taxonomy (NCBI): domain Eukaryota; kingdom Metazoa; phylum Chordata; class Actinopteri; order Aulopiformes; family Paralepididae; genus Notolepis; species Notolepis coatsorum. Next base: position 116,147,118 of record NC_140170.1, read on the forward strand.
TTGTGATAAGGCTCACATAGGAGACACCACGGCTAAATCCCATGGTTGTGATAAGGCTCACATAATGAGCTTTATTTGTCTCGCTCCCTGATTGAAGCTCTTTAAAAGTGGATGGCTGAATAATGGCTTGTCGTCTAAACCCTTGTGACAAACACAGATGGCTGGAGCCATCCGGTCAATGGTCTCTAACTACACACCCTCAAGACCCCTACGCTCTGCATCTTCTGGTCATCTCAGACCCACTCCTATCCGAGCTCCAGGAGGGTCATCAAGGAGAAGCCGCCTATTCTCAGTCCTTGCCCCACAATGGTGGAATGAACTGCCCACCAGTTAGGATAGCCGAAACCCGTCCAATCTTTCGCCGTCGACTAAAGACGCACTTCTTCAACCATTATCTGAAATTAAAATTAAAAATAATCTAACCCTAACTAACCTTACTCATGCACTTGTCCTAATATATAACCTACACTGTAGCACTCAACACTTTGATGAACATTGTTACTCAGCTGATAGAGTTGTGCCCTTCCTGATGACTTGTCGTACAGAACTTGTAAGTCGCTTTGGATAAAAGCGTCAGCTTCTGCAGTAGCGACTGGAGATAAGCAAGAACTGTTTCTATAGGACAAGAAATTGGGTCAGCGTTTCTGGAACATGAGCCACTTTCTGTCATATATAGTAGCTTGCATATAAAGAAGCTTGAGTGCTCTGAATGGTTCTGATGACCTCGAGGGAGGTCAGCTCTTTCTCCATGATTGCAAAGAACAGCAGAATTTAATTTTGAATTACAGAATCAGAATGTCTTCCAGGTAGAAATTAATCCTTATTCCCCTGTGGCATTACGGTTCCAATGACATCTCCATGTACTTGGAGAACATACATGTGTTGTTGTATGGCCGAATGGCATTCTCTGGTACTCCTAAGCTGCCCCCTGGAAAGGCGAAGTGGAGACTTCCTGTGGAGGGATGAAGGTGATTACCTTATTTGAACAGCTCCTGTATCTCAGCCGACAAAGGCAACTGTCTTTGTCTGGTCTGATAACTCTATTGAACAAGTTTTAAGTTTCAAGTTTCGTTTTATTTGTCACATAGTATAAGGTACATGTACATTATAGTGAAATGCTTGGTTCTGTATGACCCTCCTGAGATTGTGCTTCATAAAACAGTAAAATACCAAACAATATACAAAATATACAAAACTAAAATGTACAAAATGCAAAATGCAAAAGAAGAGGTAGTGCAAATGTGTAAGAATAAATAGATAAAATACGGTGTAAGTTTAAAAAGTGTTTAAAGTGTGTAAAGTGAGTGTGTGCATGTGGATGTTGTGTGCAATGAATGTTAGAAATGGATGAATTGATGCTACATTGAGTCCACATTGCGCTTGCCTGACCGCAGCAGTGCAAAGAGGCAGTTGTTTGGGTGGCTAGAATCCTTGTTTATTCTCTTAGCCTTGGCTCTGCATCGCCATGGTGTAAATGTCCTGGAGAGTGGGAAGCACACCTCCGATGATGTATTCAGCTGATCGAGCCACTCTCTACCAGTCAGGATGCTCTTTATTGTGCATGGGTAGAAGTTGTCTAAGATCCTCTGTCTCAGTTTGAACTTCCTTAGACGCCTATGGAAGTAGAGTCGCTGCTGTGCCTTCTTGACTACACTGTCTATGTGTGTATTCCATGTCAAGTCCTCGGATATGTGGACTCCAATGTACTTGAAATTGTTCACTCTCTCGACCAGTGCCCCATAGATGCTGAAGGGGGTGTAGTTCCTTCTCCCATACCTCCTAATCCACAATCATCTCTTTGGTTTTGCTGACGTTCAGGGAGAGGCTGTTTTCCTGGTACCTGGTAGGCCCCCTCATCGTTTGCAGAGATCAGGCCCACCACAGATTTGTCATCAGCGAACTTGATGATTGTGTTGCTGTTATGCTTTGCCATACAGTCATGCATGTAAAGCGAGTAAAGGGGGGGGCTCAAAACACAGCCCTGGGGGGCACCTGTGTTGAGAGTGATGGATGGGGAGGTGCAGTTACCTGCTCTCACCACTTGGGGTCTTCCTGTCAGGAAGGATCTATCTACAATGTTCTGTCTAACCATGGTGCTAGACTGCATAGATCTTGCCATGCTGTGTAATGTTCTGAAGGTGAGCCACACTGTGTTAAACATTAAATAGGACACCCTGCCCTCTACCACTGTCATCTCAGACTGAACTGGTCCAACACATGGGCGATTTGTATGTAAAGGGAGGGCACAGCACCTGGGGAACTAGGGAGATGATGAAGAAGAAGTCTTTATTTGTCATGCAGCAACACACACATGTAGGATGAGCGACACACAGGAACACACACACACACACATGCATTGGGTCGCCGATGAAATGCTTCTCTGCACTTGACCCATCCCGTTGTCCTTCCCCCCAAGGGCAGTCTGGGCCGCGCCTGGGGCCCAATCCAAGTGCTCATGTCCGTTTTCGTCAGAGATGTTAGTGATTTGTTCTGCATGTTTTTCCATTGGGTTTATCTCTTTTTGGGGGGGGAAACCCTTGCAAGCATGGGAGAACATGCAAACTCCACACAGAAAGGCCCGGGAGATACCCACCTGGGTATCTGGCAACCTGGTCTCCAAGCGGGAATTGAACCCAGGACCTTCTTGCTGTGAGGCGATTGTATTAACCTCAACACCACCGTGCCGCTCAGATCAACCCCTCTTTGGAGACATGGATGAGTACTGTGTCTGTGAATGTGTAACATCATCAGACTGGTTAAGGTAAGTCACTCTGCTGGCAGTGACATTGTGGACATCTTTAAAGCCCTAATCTTGGGAAGAGGGGCTAGGCTGCTTGTATTTCAAGGGGACAGGGTCCACATAACTCTGACTTACCTGAGTGACACCTGGGGCGGAATGTTTTGCCGACCGGCAGCGTTACCTTTGGCCATCAAGAAAAGCCTGATCTTGGCTACTTGAACTAGATGAGGGGGGATGAAGAGTGATGGGGTTATACTTGTGACTGGCATTCACTACCACCTCAGAAGTGCTGCTAGTAGTCAGGTGCACGGGCCCGGTGGCAAGAGTTGTGTTTGTGAGTTTCAATAGAATATTGCTTTCAAGAAAATATAATGAATTCGGTCAAATGCAGTTTTATTCTTGTTATTCAATTTATCATTAAATTGATAAATATAGCATCTCTGTGGGGGGGGGGGGTTGTTCCAGGAAGGAGCCATCGTCTCTCAGATGCAGGTTGGGTTGATGGCTGGTTGGCTGGAGCATGTTTGCTCCCCCTGTTCAGTTTTATAGAGTCACTAGACCGTGTTTAGTCCATGCTACATGTTTCTCTTTTTACTAGCCTCTACTTGTTCTGCCAGTTTTGTTACGAGAGGCCAGTGGACTCTTTTTTGTTACCTGTATCTTACCTGCCTGAGTTCATTATTAAATACATCCAATTTTTGGTTCTACTCTTCAGGTGCTTCCTGCCTCTGCTGTCCTGCACATGGGTCCTCATACTAAGTGGACCATATCCACTTAGATACCCTGGTCTCTCTCAGTGAATTTAAATCTGTATTACATAACTTCCTACACGAAGAATGTCGCTGCTTGCTGTAGTCGGGTCCCAACTGCAAAAATGCAAAATCCTTGTATTACCCTGTATTTTACTGTCATACACTTTTACTATAATTATTTTTACTTTTACTATTCTGTTTTGTGTTTTTCAGTTTACATGTGATGTATTGTATATTGTATACATGCACTTTTATTATGTTCTTGTGTGATGTACCGCACATTTTATTGCTGTCTGATATATTGCAAAGGTTATTGCTGTCATCTTGGCCAGGTCTCCCTTGTAAAAGATATCTTGTATCTCAATGGGACTTCCTGGTTAAATAAAGGTTAAATAAAAAATAAAAAATAAATAAAAAACCACAACCTGTGTATGAATGACTTGACTCTAAATGGATCCAGCGGACAAGCGGCAACATTCAACACCTGCACACAGTTATCCAGGCCTGGCATGCTGCCATCACGCTACTGATTATCCACTGCCCAGTGCTACTGATTCTCATTGGCATTAGCAGTAGGCTAAATGAGAATTTAAAATATATCAAAAGAAATGTTCATTCTCAATGGATGTGCACAATGAATGGAATAATAATATTTGGGAAGGAGTCCTCCTCAGTTTACATGGTCCTAATGCTAGTCCTCAGTTTACATGGTCCTAATGCTAGTCCCCAGTTTACATGGTCCTAATGCTAGTCCTCAGTTTACATGGTCCTAATGCTAGTCCTCAGTTTACATGGTCCTAATACTAGTCCCCAGTTTACATGGTCCTAATGCTAGTCCTCAGTTTACATGGTCCTAATGCTAGTCCCCAGTTTACATGGTCCTAATGCTAGTCCCCAGTTTACATGGTCCTAATGCTAGTCCCCAGTTTACATGGTCCTAATGCTAGTCCCCAGTTTACATGGTCCTAATGCTAGTCCCCAGTTTACATGGTCCTAATGCTAGTCCTCAGTTTACATGGTCCTAATGCTAGTTCCCAGTTTACATGGTCCTAATGCTAGTCCCCAGTTTACATGGTCCTAATGCTAGTCCCCAGTTTACATGGTCCTAATGCTAGTCCCCAGTTTACATGGTCCTAATGCTAGCCCCCAGTTTACATGGTCCTAATGCTAGTCCCCAGTTTACATGGTCCTAATGCTAGCCCCCAGTTTACATGGTCCTAATGCTAGTCCCCAGTTTACATGGTCCTAATGCTAGTCCAAGGCTACTTTGATACAGCTTCTACATCAGACATCTGGGTACTTAAAATGTTCTGACAGTCACCTACTTTTGGTGGAAAACACATACACCATTCCAATAGATGGCTATACTTTATATAAACTGTTGGCAAGATGCTGCATAGTTTGAAATATTTGTTTTGTTAGTTATGTCAAGCAATTGCTTTCCAACACTGGCCGCCATCGACTGTTCGAGCTATTTCTAAAAGTTACATTTGATCCGTCTTCAGGCATGCAAGAGGAGAAGGGAGTAGAGGGAGGGAGAAATACATTTAATAAAGTTTTAATTCTTATTTTATTTGTTATCAATTGTTATTTTGTCATTTTACTTTTGATACATTTTAATACCAGATAAAGACTTTTGATTGTGTGGTGTTTTTGTTACTCACTCCATGTTCGCAGATCTGGTGGACCCACAACATTATTGCGATTTTAAAACAATAAAGCCATAACAATTCATGACAGATGTTAACTTTATCTTAATTACAAGCAATTTAGACAGCAGTTAATATTTGTAATTTACCTCTGCTAGATCACATTTATCAATACAAGTGCTATTCATTTTTTGTGATATGTGATGTCTGTAATATTTGGCGATTGATTATCTGAAAAAACTATTCATTGTATCATTTCTCTTTTAGTGAACATTGAAAATGGGTCCCACAGACCCGAACACCACACATTTAATGTGAGCTACGTTAAAACTTTTACTCTAAGTAATTTTCTTATGGGTGACTTTAACCTTTACCGGAGTCACTTTCAAGTAAGATATATTTACTTTTACTCAAGTATGGCTTTATACACCACTGGTATAAATGTTTGCTTCCCTTGTTCAGTTTTGTTGAGTCATTAGACTGTTTAGTCTGTGCTACATGTTTCTATCATCTTTACTAGCCTCTACTTGTTCTTCCAGTTTTGTGGCCTATTTTCTGTTACAGTATCTTGCCTGCCTGAGTTCATCATTAAATACACCCAATTTTGGGTTCTACTTTTCAGCTGCTTCCTGCCTCTATTGTCCTACACATGGGTCCTTCTACTACAACCTGTTACAATAGGTCTATATTTCATCCATAGTACATCCATCAAGATATTCACATCCAACTTTTTTCAATTACAAAGAGGAATATCCTGACTAGCAGCATGTCAAGTTTGAAAGCTCTCAGAGTTTGTATTATTAATCTACATGAGTTAATATACCTCAAAGTCAGGCTATACGGCCAGGCTTTATTTGAGCTATTTTCTTTTAATTTGGGGGTATATAACAATATATATATTTATCGATTTAACCATTTTTGCAGTCAAATATTTTTTATATAAGAATCCATTTCACATATGGGAGACCTTAGAGATGAAGAAAAACATTGTTGTGTTTTGTTCTACCTCCAGTGGGGGTATCTCAATAAATACATCCGTTTTTGACAGTTTGTCTATAGGCTATTATAGGAAGCAGATCAGAGCAATAGCTGCACACACCACGCACACACACACAGGCAAGCATGCACGGATGCACGCATACTTGTAAATCCCATCCCGTGTATGCTATGCCTGGGGCTTTGGCTGTGTGCTCTTAGCCTGCCGCTGAGTTCACTAGGCCAGCCAGACAGACAGACAAGACAATCAGTTGGTCAGTCAAGCCATCCTGTCAGTCAATCAACCAAGTCAACCAGGCTCCTAATCAGTCAGTCAGACAAGCTGGCAGTTATTTAGTTATAGTTAGTCCATCAGTCATCCATCCAGTCAGTTAGCTTAGATTAGATTCACATTTATTGTCATTATAGACAATAAATGACAATATATATGAATTAACCAGCCAGCCAGCCAGCCTGTTTTTTTATTTTTTTTTTTATTTAACATTTATTTACCCAGGGTAGATTCGCTGAGCACGGATGCTATTTTTCAGCTACGCCCTGCTTCACATTCACACAGTTCCATTCACACCTGGGAGCTGCCCAGTACAACCACAGTCTGACACCGTTGGCCACTGAGTGGCTGGACATGATACTGGACATGATATACCTCCTAAAGTGTCTAAACTGAAGTACAGGCTACAGGCAAAACAATTATAGAAACGTGTGAAGTGCACAATATTTCCTCGTTTAAGCCACTGCAAACGGCTTTGCCTGAAGAATTTACTACATGACCGGGACGTTCTAGCTTGTTTGCCGACAGGATTCGGGAAAAGTTTGGTCCGTTCGGAGGCAGCTTCCAGGGGAAGTACATACACCGGAAATTCTACCCCATAGACACTTTCGGCAGAAGTTCTTTACCAGGCTTTATCTCACGGAGATAAAACTGGGAACGAGGTTAGCCACTGAGCAACTCCACTGGAGCAGTTGGGGGTTTAGTGCCTTGCTCAAGGGCACTTCAGCGGTTGGTGTTAAGGGTATGGAAGAGAGATTCATTCAATTCCCCAGCCCAGATTTTTCCTCCCAGTCCGGGGGATCGAACCGGGGCCCTTTTGGTCACAAACCCGCTTCTCTAACCTTTAGGCCACTACTGCCCCTAAAGCCTGTTTGAGGATTAGCCAACCAGGCAACAAATTACTCAAACAAACAGCTGACCAGCCCAGCTAATTGGTTAACCAGTCAGTCATTCAGGCAGCCAGACGATTTAGTTTACTTACTACTTGAGTGGAAACCAGGCTATTCAGTCAGTCTGCCAGTCGGCCTGTAGGTGGCATATTAACCCACTAAAATTCACCTCTCTCTCTCTCTGCGTGTGTGTGCGTGTGTGCGTGTGTGTGTGTGTGTGTGTGTGTGTGTGTGTGTGTGTGTGTGTGTGTGTGTGTGTGTGTGTGTGTGTGTGTGTGTGTGTGTGTGTGTGTGTGTGTGGCTCTGTCTGAGCTTGAAGGAACGCTGAAGCATGCAGCAGTGTGAGCCAGCGAGCCTTTAAACCAACTGTAGCAAGTCTCCAGTGTTCTGTGGTATATTACAGAATGTTCTATTTTGCTCTCTGTCCACACACTGCTGCTGGCTTCTGTGCTGCAACCAGTAGGTGCTATTTATTCAAATGAAACAGGGGATGGGGGTAATCATTTCACATAAAAGGGGGTATGACATCCCCTATCATCAGACACATTCAAATCATTCCCTGGCTATAAATGGTACATTAAAGTACTAATATGTGATCCAAACATAAACATGGGTGGTCCCACCACCAAAAATACAAAATAAGAGTGTAGACATAATTTTGGATTCTCTAGTAACTAGAGTCTAGTTTATTGACTCTCTTGATACCTGGAGTAACACTGAACAACAGGTAAATATGTGTTTTTAATAGCATTTGCTGTATTTTGAGACTGTACCATTTTTGTTTACGTTGCTATTGTAAACACTGGAATAAAACAGACCTATATTCAAATTTACAATGGGTTAAGCAACTTCCAACAATCTTATTTTCCATCTATAGATCAAGTTCTTAAAGAATGTATGTGAATGTCCCATATTTATGGTCCAAAGATATTTGTGTTGGGGCTTTAAAATATGCAAAATAATTATTCTTGTATATGTGCTAGATAGTGGCACGTCGGGCAATTTGCATAACACACGGGACAAACTGCATGAAAGCCTAACTTAATTTGCATACGCTTACATGTGCAGAAATACGGTAATTGATTTCCGATACCATGTAACTAGTAGTAATAACCTACTTTAACTGTCTACTATTCCGAGATTCCTTTGAGCTGCCGTGAGCTCACGTGAACCGGGGCAGACAGCGCCGCCCCCCCAGTGCGTGATTGGGGGACGCCTCTGCACGTGTACCAGCGGATGCACCGCCCGTGATATCCGTTATGTAAGGACATGAACGCGGTAGCGGCGAGCCGGCGACCGTACCACCGGGGTATCTCGGTTCATTCATTTGTATGTCAGCATGTCCTGCTGGCGTGTGCTGATGCATTCCCCCCTTTGAATAAGCGCCGTTCATTCTTTCGCACAGGCAAAAAACAAGTGAATGTTGTAGTCGGGTATTGATTGATAACGGGATATATCATATAATGTCGTGCTTGTCAATGAACTACAAAGAAAATGACTGAATGAAGTGGCTGGTGAAATGATATCTCGCAAGACTTGGTTGAGTCAGAACAGCTACTGTAGTAAATGGTGCCGCCAGGGGGAGTCGTGCTCCTGTATTCCTATCTGCCGCATTGCTTGCTAGTACTCGCACAGGGCAGGGCGAGAGAGCAGAAGCAGACACCCGGCTTTTCTCCGAGTCCACGTGGGTTTATGTTCCTCATCTGGCATTACGCGCCACCATTTTCCTGGAATCCCAGTGTGCGCTACGCACAAATGGATATCACTCCGCGGAATAGTCCCTCACTTGAATCGAGATTTCCCTTTGAACGCGTTTATGCCGTCCGTGCCGAGAGCACTCGTATCACAGTGACGTCGAGTGAAGATAATATCAACACTAGTACCAAATATCCATGTTGCCCCGTTTTGTTTTTTTAAGTTTTGGCGCGATTTTGATCTGTGGAAGGATACTTGTGCGTTGTGGTAGTATAAAGTTAAATGGCCCCCTTTCGGCCACACCCACTGTCTGGTAGTAAAGCGAGAGGAGAAGCGTGGTGGTTCATGTTAAACAATGCTGCGGATCTTTTCCATTAGCTACTTCCACACGCGGCGAGTTTCATTTAAGCAGTTTTAGGTAAAGATTTCGCCTGGGAAATATTGACTTTTGGACGTGCATTACCCGATTTCTTTAATTTCTCGTCGACACTACAGGATCGCGGTAAGATATGTGAACACAGCAGTGTGTAGCTAGTTGGAGTGTGCACGGTGCGTGGTTTCACATGGCACTCACGTCTCTGCAGGCTCGCCGGTGTCTGCTGTCTGGGGCAAAGTGACGATCAAAGAGAACATCGCAACAAGCGATATCAAAGCATGTTAGTTAAATGGAGACATGTTGAGTTTAGGGTTTGTGTGTGTGTTATGATGAAATAGAATTATCATTTTATAGGCCTACATTTTTTAAGATAACGTTGTCAAGTTTATTTTTTGCCTTGCATACAAAATAGTTTTTCGGCATCAGTAGTTTTGTCAAATCGCGTTTGTATTGTAAAAATGTTAGACATTTATTTAGACGAGGGTCGTTTTTTTTTTATAAAGTTTTTAAAATATTGTGTTACGCCTATTTTGGGCAGATATTGAAAATGGTCGAAATGTGTCTGGGACATGCTTTTTTTGGTAACCTTTTTACTTGTCGATTGGACCGTTTTTTATCTCTCCTCCCGGTCTCTAGTAGAGTGTTTAAAGGCAGCTTTCACTCTGACGCCCCTCGCCGCGCAGACAGCAGCCGGTTTAAAGCTCCGTTTTGATCCTCCTCCATGTTCAACTCGTGGACCTGTTCAGTGTTCACGGTACCGTGAGCCGTGCTGTATACCGTCAAGAGGAGTTTTACACAATGCATGTGTTGCAAGGACAACTTAAATAGTATTGTCATGTGAATGTCTTGCTGCGAAGTCTACCATGTGGGCTTCGTGTTGAACGCCCACGCCCAGCCTGTGCTTGATTGATTGATTGATTGATTGAAAACTTTATTGAACAGATTGCAGAATTGGTACAATACAGTACGGCTCAATACACACAATTGTTAAGGGGATGCAGACCAGAGAAAGACTTTCGTCTTGTTTACATCGGGGTCCCCCATTGTGTATCTTGTGTTATTAGCGCAGATGTTCACTGGTCGTGTGTCGCGCAGGGACCACGCCGCCCGGCGCCGCGCCGCCTGCGGGCAAAGCGATGGATTGCTCGTAGCTAAGTTGGGGAAATATAATAACCGCATGTGGTTCAATAAAATAACGTTGTGTGAATCCTCGCAAAACACCGCTCGCCTTGAAAGGGCTACCTAATATTCGTTTTTTTTGTTAACTTGTGCGAAGGAAACATGCTAGTAATACTGGAAACTCACGTTGAGTTCCCCCATTTTTCTCTCCAGCTGTTCTCTATGATGTCACGGAGGGGTGTCTTTGGGGTGATTTACGGGTACCCGCGTCGGGGCGGGGCTCGAGTGATGTAAACACTCATAAAAAGGGTTTGCTTTGCCGGCGTAGATCTCAGTTGAGGACATTTAAATCATTACAAACGTTCACCACTAACACGTGTGCTGGAATAGCTGCACTCTGACACTGTGCCACTCGCGCACTCATTACTGGAGTTTTATTGGATTTCTCAAACTTGATTTCTCATCAATGATTTCCCCTGGTTCTTTCTTTCTAGATTCTGCCAAAATGTTGCCGAGTTTTTGTCAGTCGCAAGACTGGTCATGCCCGGAACCGCTACTTTTTGACGAAGAATTTTGCCAAAGTCTCATAAAGGACCTCCAGTCTTTGCCAACTCCCCCTCAATCCCCGCCGATGAAGGGTGGCCTGGGCAGCAACAAGCCTCTGTCCAAGGAGGACCAGCTGAGCTACGTGTCGGACATACTGCTGGAGGACCACGACATGCAGCTCAACTGGAACTGCGACTTCTTCGACAGCAGCTGCACCGAGAAAGGGCAACGGGCGTCCTCGATAGACGAGAGCGGGGAGGACTGCCTGTGGCGGTGTTTCGGAGGAGATAAGAGCCTGGAGGAGAAGCTCGTGTCCACCGTGTTGGGCTCGAGTCCTCTGCTCTCGGACATTGATACGAGTATATTCGAGGAGATAGCCGGCTCTACCCTGGACTGCCACGCCGCGGCGTTAGCCTGCCAGGCGCTGGAGAGTCGAGCCGTGTTGGACAGCCAGGAGCAGAGCGAGTCCACTTCAGATTATGGATCGGCCGGGGGAGAGTTTTCCACCTATTCTTCTAGTGATTCTGGTGAGTTGTTGTGATTGCCGATATAATTTATTGTTGAAATATGTAAACATGTTATGCACGTAGTTGCTGGATTTAGCATGCATGTATTGATTTAGGTTTATTGCTAGTACTAGAATCATTAAAATGTTTGCTTAGTATAACTTATTAGTAGTATTATTTACTATTGACTGCTTTGACTTCTATAAGTGTAGCCTATACAAGGAAATGATTAGTGTTTTGAATTCAGCCTGAGATTCTTGTGGACTGGTTGCTTTGGTTTATCTGTACCATCCACCAAGTTGGTAGCCTAAACCTAAACAATTTGACATGTGCCTTCAACACAGTTAGGCTGTTGCAGAGGGGTGATTTTGAGAAGGGTTGAAGGGTTATAGCATCAGTCTTGCTAGCACAAATTAAATACTTCCATTATTGATTTTTTGCCAAATCTGAGTAAAATGTTTGCTTGGCACATCACCCCCATGTCACATTACCTATATGCATGTTGAATGATCTGACTGAAATATTGTATTTATTAAGGTTATGTTATGTGGCTTTTAGGGGGTGTGTCTTTTCTGACTCATGGTTTTCAGTTACATCTGCCATCTGTCGGCTACTGGTATATCCATTATAACAGAAATGAGTCACCTCAACACTCATGCCCTTTGGCATTCCTAAATAAACACAGGAAGTGAAATTGGCATCTTTAAAACTGTTTTGGATTAGTCATTGTCCAAAGAGGTTTTGTTTTTTCTTCTTTAACGCCTAATATTTTATTTTGTAATCTGCTGTTCTAACAAATTATTCTGTTTCACTTGGGCTACTGCTGTTGATTCTGTCCAGTACTACAGTAAAGAAGTAAAAGCATTTGTTTAATGCCACATAAACACAAGAGACTTGACTGCTAGTTTAGTTTGTCGGTGTCACCTGCTATGTGTCTATGCATGCTCAGCATGTAGTGACAGCCACGTGTGTGTGTGTGTATGTATGTGTACATTGTCGAAAGTCGATATACTATATCTTAAGTTTCAACTCAGCCCTTTTGAACTGTTGGGTGTAACGTCACAAACAAGGGATGGAATTAATAAAGTGAAGAGGGGGAAAAAAGCTCACTCAATGTGTCGTTTGTCCTTTTCTCTTTCCAACAGAAGAGGAGATAGATGTGGTGACTGTCCGTCGTTCCTCCAGCCCCTCCCCCTCGTTGGCCGAGCAGTCGATCCGCCAACAGGAGGAGGAGCAGCGAGTGCTCCAGCGCCACCACATTGAAATCCATCAGCAGCACAACTACGCAGCGCCCTGCCCCGCCTCGCCTCCACCCTCCTCCTCCTCCTCCTCCTCCTCCAGCAAACGCTTGCGAGGCTCTGACTCCTCCCGCCACCACCACCACCACTCGAGCCGCTCCTCATCGCGCCACCATCATCACTTCCAGTCATCCAAGCAGTCTGCAGAGACAGAGGACGAGGAAGAGAGGAGGCGCACGCATAACGTGATGGAGAGGCAGCGGAGGAACGAGCTGAAGAACTGCTTCATGCGCCTGCGGGACATCGTCCCCGAGCTGTCGCACAACGACAAGGCGTCCAAGGTGGTGATTCTGAAGAGGGCGCGCGATGGCATCCGCAATCTGGAGCAGGACGGTCAGAGGCTACAGGCCAAGAGAGACAAACTACGAGAGAGGCAAGAGAAACTCAAAGACCGGCTGGAACAGCTCCGAGAATCCCGGCTGGAACAGCTCCGAAGCTAATTATGGGATGGGAAAGCTGATTACGGACTATGGCAAAAGACAATGTGGGGAAGGGGTGGGTGGGTGGCGTGGGGTGCTGGAAAAAGACATTGGGGGTGGAGAGGAGAGAGGGACGTTTAGGATTATGGAGGGAGAGAGATGGAGGGAAGAGCACACAGCTTGACATTTCATAGACCTTTGATTATAATGGGTCTGAACAATTATGGACTTATGCCACACATACTATCAATTCTCATACATACACACATGTCCCTCAGCATGCCATCTTCATGCCTTGACTGTTGACTGTTGGTTTTATAGAGGAGGAGGTTATAAACTAGCTATACAAACGGGATGGGTTTCAATTAACTTTCAAACCAATGAGCCAGAGTTTCTAGTTAGTCGGTCTTTAATTTGAGTTGAAAGTCAATCGATTCCAGTCGTGCGATATGGACAGTTATTTTTCCATCATTAGGAGTGTTCAGGAAAAATGCACACTACAACATTTCTTAACCACATGCAGCCACTGTTGAGCCACATTTAAAAAAAGAAAAAAAAGGTGTCTGAAAAGCCTAGATGACATAGAATTCTTTGGTAATGACACATCTCGGCCTAACTCGTTTTTTAGATAAGGAATTTTGTAGTGTGCAGCAACCTTTAGGATCTCTCAGGCGTACAATTTTGGCCCAAAATCATTGTTGACGTACCGGCTTTATTACTGGCTCTGTAAAAGGCTTTGCTTCAGGTCATTCTCAATTCAGTCACTTCAAGTAGATATTCTCCATGGGACACGAAGCAGAACATTGTGATTATTCACTATTCAGGTTGTATGGACACCCAGCTTTCAGTATTTCTTGTTCATTGCATCATCATAGATCTCTTAATGCTAATAATGACCAGAAAGAAACCCTGTGGCTAACCAGTGAATGACTGAATTGAAAGGTACATTACCCAAAACGGTGACCTATAACGGTCCTAGCAATCTTGCCAAAGTCTTTGTTTTCAGATGCCATATTTTGACAGTGAGATTTGAACAGGTTTCACAGAACATCAGACTGACTTGATGCATAAAGGACCTTGTAAATTGGAATATGGCAAGGTTTCTAATGGCTGTAAATTGTACAGTTCTCTATTTCTAATGGGACCCCATTTGAATAGTTACGATTACGACATAGTCTAGGAATTCATAGACTATTATAGATTATAATTATTGTAACTATGTTGGGCAAATTTATTTATATATCATGTCTATGACAAAACATTCCCCTTTTAGTGATGGTTCCTTTCACTTGCTGCATTTTGCATCCTCGGGATTCAATACAATGCTTACAAGGAAGGATTGGAAATGGCCACAGTGGAGGGCGTCCGCTTCAAGTGAAGGCAAAAGCATAGGTTCTAGTCAACTCTTGGCTGGATCTGAAGTATTCATTGTTAATCAATAACGGGGTCATTCTATTCTAATACTATCACTGTTCATTTAATGTGGCTTAAAAACGGAATTTGTGTCTAGTCTTAAAATGAATCATATTTTCTTGAATTCTTCCATCGATTTAACTTGAAAAGACTGGACTTATTGGTAGGAATGAATATATATATGGTGTGTTTTTAACAGTGAAACTAAAAGCCATTATTCTGCCTTGAAACACATTAATTTAAGGACTTCTTTTCCCTGTCCAGTGGTTTTTATATGAATATATATATATATATATAAAGCTGTTTCATTGCGTTGCTGTCAGATGAAGACCCCACATCTCCACAAAGCAAGTTTCTTTCAGGAAATAAGAGAAAATAAAACGATGGTTCTCTCACTGTGACCAATGCATGTTCAATGTATTTCTAGTTTTAAATTTAAATTTAATATGGGTTTCAGTGACTATTATTCACACAGTGCCCATATTGCTCGTATGTCATGCTCGGGTTGGAATTCCTTTCCACCCAGTTCCTGCAAAAATGGCTGCAGTGTGAATATGGTCAATTGACTAGCCTAATGCTTTCAGCGCATTAAGGACTAGTTATAATGTTCAATTCAAGCAAGAAAAAGGGGCAGATAAAGCCGGGAGTGGGGAGGTTTTCGTGTGACAGCAAGAGAATTTAGCATGTTGATCAACCTACCTCCGCCTGGCTTCAGTCGGGCTTTATTATGTTCTTTTGTTTTTTTGTTGAAATGTTCAAGCTTGAAATAACTGTACAGATTTATAAAAAAAATGTAAATATATTTGTTTATGTATCATAAATTATTTTAGTCTTTTTTTTCTGTTCATTTTGAAAGAAAAACAAAGGAGTTCTGTTCTTTCCTAGCAGCACTTTGTGTTTTCCCTTTTATATTGTTAAAGTAATAAAAGAATGGACGTGAGCTTTCAATCTACGTGTATTTCTATATTTATATACATGCACACATGGCAGATTCATTCTCGAAAACGTGGGAGCAATGGTGGGAAGAGGAATTGTTGTTCATTGACATTTTAGTAGTTTGACCAGCAAGCTAGCAATACAAGGAGAAGCTTCCACAGCATTGATTGATTGATTGAAAATTGTATTAACAGATTGCAGAATTGGTACAGTACAGCTCAATACACACAATTGTTAAGGGGGTGCAGACCAGAGAAAGCCTTTCGTCTTGTTTACATCAGGGTCCCCCAATTCATCATAACATATGACATACAGATAGACAGTACTGCTACATCTAGACATTTATGACATACCAGATTTACAAATACAGTACTGTTTGTGATACAAAGAGTAAAAAAAAAAAAAAAAAAACTATACATTTGACAAAGAAACTACATTGGAGGGGGGGGGCGGGACTGTACATTGGAGGGGGGGGGGGGGGGGGGGTAACTACATTGGATTATCGACGAAACCTTACTTGGTCCAAGAAGAGGGTCTTGTGTATTACTGGGTTAGGACATTTACTGTACATTGGAGGGGGTTGGGTTAGGACATTTACAGGGGCCAGTTTCGAATTGCAGTCTCCCGTAGGTGCTCCTTGAGAGTGGTTTTAAAAGTGGGTCCCAGATGTAAAGAACATTATAATTCTACTACCTGGTACCATCAAGGACCCCATTTTAGCATCACTGGACCAATACATACCGCTATGGGAATATCCCAGCACTCTGGTCAGGAACATATTGCTACATGGACACCTGTGCTTCTATCAGGGCGCCCCACTGGGATTGGGATATATATGTAGCTTGTTCTCAGGTATGAGGTAGAAGTGATCCTAATTGTGCAACTCTGCATTTGTCAGGGAGCTTGTGTGTAACAGGTGCTCATGTGCCACTAAAGTGTGTTCTCATAATTATGTCTGAGGACAAAGATAATTGAAATACAGTATGAGGTGAATGCTTTTTAAGCAAGAACCGTTTGTCAGCCCTCATGAAAAGGTTAGAATTAGGTTTAAGGTTAGGTAAGGTTTGTAGTATTCAGCATGGAGCAGCAAGGGTTAAATTAAAGCACCACTACAAAACAACATAGGCTACATCTCATTTAGCAGAGCCGTAGATGAACATACTGTACTGTTCCACTATGTGTCAGATACAGGTTGGAAATAGCATAGCTGCACAGATATTTACACTTTCCTAAATCTGAATTTCAGGATTCACCAAATACCTCAATTTTGAAATTGTAAAAATCATTTGGATGCAGAGAAACCCGAAATCCTTTTAGAGCTGCTATTTCTCATCTGTATTACTCACAGAGGCCCAGGGGCTCTTGAGTAATGCAGCCCAGAGGCTCTTAATAAATGACATTGCCTCCCTTTTGAGGTCGGAACATAAGTCAATAGAATAGGTCCCCACACACAAGTCTAACAAAAGTGTATATACGTGCGCAATCTGCGCATGCGTAGGTATTTAGGTCAAGGTGAGTGGGCGGACATGACTTGTCAAGGTGAGGTAGATATGCCAAGTAACAGATTGGAACGGCCTCGTAAAATACTTTTCATCTGCGGCTGACCGATAAGCTTTGTTCCCTTTGAGAGCGTTTGTACAGGGCGGGGATGATAATAGGAGGCTATACAGTCATTACTGACTTGGCATGAAATGCTGTGAAAACAACACTCCCTTTCTCTCCCTTTCTTTTGTCTCTTTCACTCTTACTCTCTCCATTCCTGCACTCTCATTCTCACCTCCTGACCCTTTACTTCATTCCTTCCCTCCCTCTGTTCTTCCCTCCACTTCTCTCTTGGTCTATTTCTCCATCTCTCCTCCCTTCTCTTGTCATCTCTCTCTCCCTCTCTCTCTCTCTCTCTCTCTCTCTCTCTCTCTCTCTCTCTCTCTCTCTCTCTCTCTCTCTCTCTCTCTCTCTCTCACGTATTATATAACTTTCAATCCACAGAAATACTGAAAGGTGAGGATATTCTATTGAACAAGCACTCATCTCTGAAACATTTAGCACTAATACCTCAATACCTTTGAAATAGGAGTTTTCTGAAATATCAAGTCAAGATGATCTGCTGTCTGATTGAGGATGATATACTGGCCAGTCTGTTCCACTGTCTAACTGAGGACGATATGCTGGCCAGTCTGTTCCACTGTCTAACTGAGGACGATATGCTGGCCAGTCTGTTCCACTGTCTAACTGAGGATGATATGCTGGCCAGTCTGTTCCACTGTCTAACTGAGGACGATATGCTGGCCAGTCTGTTCCACTGTCTAACTGAGGATGATATGCTGGCCAGTCTGTTCCACTGTCTAACTGAGGATGATATGCTGGCCAGTCTGTTCCACTGTCTAATTGAGGATGATATACTGGCCAGTCTGTTCCACTGTCTAACTGAGGACGATATGCTGGCCAGTCTGTTCCACTGTCTAACTGAGGACGATATGCTGGCCAGTCTGTTCCACTGTCTAACTGAGGACGATATGCTGGCCAGTCTGTTCCACTGTCTAACTGAGGATGATATGCTGGCCAGTCTGTTCCACTGTCTAATTGAGGATGATATGCTGGCCAGTCTGTTCCACTGTCTAACTGAGGATGATATGCTGGCCAGTCTGTTCCACTGTCTAACTGAGGATGATATGCTGGCCAGTCTGTTCCACTGTCTAATTGAGGATGATATACTGGCCAGTCTGTTCCACTGTCTAATTGAGGATGATATACTGGCCAGTCTGTTCCACTGTCTAACTGAGGATGATATGCTGGCCAGTCTGTTCCACTGTCTAACTGAGGATGATATACTGGCCAGTCTGTTCCACTGTCTAACTGAGGATGATATGCTGGCCAGTCTGTTCCACTGTCTAACTGAGGATGATATGCTGGCCAGTCTGTTCCACTGTCTAATTGAGGATGATATGCTGGCCAGTCTGTTCCACTGTCTAACTGAGGATGATATGCTGGCCAGTCTTTTCCACTGTCTAACTGAGGATGATATGCTGGCCAGTCTGTTCCACTGTCTAATTGAGGATGATATGCTGGCCAGTCTGCTGTCTGACTGAGGATGATATGCTGGCCAGTCTGTTCCACTGTCTAACTGAGGATGATATGCTGGCCAGTCTGTTCCACTGTCTAATTGAGGATGATATGCTGGCCAGTCTGTTCCACTGTCTAACTGAGGATGATATGCTGGCCAGTCTGTTCCACTGTCTAACTGAGGATGATATGCTGGCCAGTCTGTTCCACTGTCTAATTGAGGATGATATGCTGGCCAGTCTGCTGTCTGACTGAGGATGATATGCTGGCCAGTCTGCTGTCTGACTGAGGATGATATACTGTCCAGTCTGTTCCACTGTCTAACTGAGGATGATCTGCTCTTTGCTCATCATCCAAAATACAGAATATTGTTGGTCACTTGTTTCATTTAATTTCAAACCTTTATTTTAACTCAAAGAAAGTTGAGGTTGCCCTCATTTGCAAGATGTGGAGTTACATGGCAGTTAAATAAATACATATTTTAAATGGTGATCTTCTGTTCACAGGTGGAGGAGGTCCCACTCTGCGTCATGCCCTCACTGTACCTGGGTGCCGTGCCTTGCCTAAACCAAGCGCAGTATTTCCATATGTCCAAACACATCTGCTACGGATTACAGGCTGTGTGCTTCATGTCTGAAAAGGCAAGTCCGGCTGATGCCCAGACTCAGTTCTCAGTTTGTCCCGAGTGCATGTCTGAAAGGGGCTTATATGAGAATGCTTCACATCTATGACACTGAGTGTCCTTCTTTAGACTGAGCTCACCAAACCAACAAACCATAGAGAAAGTTAAGAATAAAAATATCCATCCTCATTAAAACTATGAAGCCTCCTTAAGTTAAGATGAACAAGCTTTGACTGTCTTCCTTTTCTTACATATATTCAGTGTTGGCCTGAGAGCATAGGGCCCAGCAACATTGATAAACAGAGATAAAACAAATGGAAGGTATCCATTGTTTTGCTTTTAATTAGAACCAAGCTAATGTAATCATGCATTTGTAGAAATAACAGTTTTGTTAATGGATGGTGATGTATCCATCAGTTACAAAACTGACATAAATCTGGCGAAGACGGACACATCATCAGCCCTGTCCAACAAACAGACTTTCCTCAATAAAAATAAGAAAACGTAGATGGACAGACACAACGGATCAATGTAGCCGGGCCCTTTACTGTCCAGTATAGTTCCACAGTACTGACACTCCTCAACCACCTCCACAGGCTCAGCCTTTATGAGGGTGGGTTGCATTACAGGGGTTGTGGTGGTGTGGGGGGGCATAATCATTTATTGCCATCTCCTTTGTTTTGTTCACATTGAGCTGCAGGAAAGACTGGCAACACCGTTCCACAAAGTCCTCTACTACAGGCCCGTGGTTCTTTTCATCGGACCTGAAATTACGTAGTCATCTGCAAATTTTGTGACATGCAGAGAGTCATATACACTCTGACAATTATTAGTATACAGCACAAACAGCAAAGGATAGAGAGCACACTCCTGGGGAGAGCCAGCGGAGGACATTTGTTTACTGGATAAAACACCATATAACCTGTTGAGGTCTGTCTGTTAGAACAGTGGTTCCCAAAGTCGGGGTCGCGACCCAAAGGTGGGCCGCGAGCAGCCACGGGTGGGCCGCGAGATGATTTAAAAAAAATAAAAAAAAATAAAAAAATATATTTTTAGGCCACTGAACTTAGAAGCAGGCCAGGACAGTGTTTCTAGTTGTATTCTAAAATTCTATTCTATTGTATTCTAAAATGTGACTATATGGTTTTATATTAACTTAATAAATAAACAAAAACGAAAAATCTACTTATTTCAACGAACATTTCAAACTAAATAACAGATTATGCACATAAAACGCTGAAAACAACCGAAGCAACAATAGTATTTTAATGAGGCTATTATTATTATCATTATTATTTTGCAACAAGTTAGCCCTCTCATAAATAGCACATATAAATGAATAACTAACTTGAACTAACTTAATAGGATTGAAGTGATATTTGGCTTAAAAAATCGGTCGCCTGGCAAAAAAGAAAAAAAGAAAAAGCCAGACGATGTGCATTGGGCCGCGGCTCTCTGACGCCTTATTTTCTGGGTCCCGGCCTGAAAAGTTTGGGAACCCCTGTGTTAGAACACCATTGAGCCAGGGGACAGTGTTGAAGTTGAAGTTTAAAAAATGGGAAGAGCAATTGGTATTTCCAGGAAATGTGCCTCTTTTGTTGCCCGTCCCCTTTTATGTCAGATAGTGCAAAGTTTAGTTTTATGTCATCTTGACTATTGCTCTGCGATGTGGTCATCTGCTGCCAGTGGTGACCTGAGGAAGCTCCAGGTGGTCCAGAACAGGGCAGCACGGTTGGTACTGGGCTGCTCACTAAGGTCTAATGTGAGCCGTATGCATGCCCGCCTCTCTTGGCTTAACGTTGAAAATAGATTGTCTTTTGTGCTGTTCAAGTTGGTCATGAGCAGTAAAACTCCTGTTTTTATACATAATCAGATTGTTTTTAGTAATACTGTGCACGAGCATTACACTAGAGGTTCCAGTAGTGGGCAGCTTGAATTGCCAGGTCCTAAAACCAACGCTTTAAGGAGATATTTTATTTTTAGAGCATTAACTATTTGGAATAACCTGCCTCAAAACCTTTCCTGCATTTACAGTAGATTCACTTTTAAAAATAATCTTAAATTGTTTTTAAATAGTTTTTAACACTGTAAAGTAATTTTTTGTTTTTGTTTTACACTGTAATGTAATTTTAGCTATCTTAATTATTACAGTAGTTTCATTATGCATTGTGTGTACTGACTTTTAATAATTTTGTTTTTGCAATAATAATTGTTTTTGTATGTTTTTTGTGTGTGTGGACCCCAGGAAGACTAGCTGGTTGCTATGGCACCAGCTAATGGGGATCCCTAATAAAATCAAATCAAAAGTCAAGGGGAGCATGTCTATGTTCCCCGGGTCCTATGTTCCCCGGGTCCTATGTTCCTCGGTTGATTGATTGATTGATTGAAAATTTTAGACCACCAGCCCTGATTCCAAACTCTAACCTTAACCAACTTCGAAAGAGGGCCTAAGCTTAATCAGTTCGAAACAAGGCGGACATTAATAATTAATAAAATAATCAAAATTTATTTTCAATCA
>NC_140170.1:116173923-116203923 GCF_963971535.1 Notolepis coatsorum
AGTGAGTTACATTCTGGGAAAATGTGTTATTTTTACTACAGTATGTTGCATCACTGCATGCCAACCTGTTATGTTTGGACTACTTCCTGTAGCACAGAAGACCTGACTGTGAACTCTCTGTGTTAGAGATGTAACCTTCTCATGAACAGGGGGAAAACACACAATCAAATTGTTTCTTTTTTTAGACTTATTAGAAGATCAGATGTGTGACAAACAGCAATTCGATTAGATTAGATTAAAATGTATTGATTGAGCAAAGTGCAATAGTAATATACAATGTACAAGGTGATTAGACTGGGTATAAAATATAGAAATAATAAAATAAATAGTGCTAATCAGATGTACGTACAGAGTTCAGGGAGATAAGAACTGTTCCGGATTAGGAGGTTAAAAAAGCACAGTTTAGCTACAGGTATTTACCTAATAGCTCAAAGGTATTTACATCCTCTTCTCCACTACTACCTCTGCCTCTCTCCCTCTCCCCCCCTTCCCTCCTTTTCACCCCCCCTCTCCCCTCCATGCCACCTTTATGTCTGGGAGCTTCAGGCTTCAGGGACCCATCATTAGCATCCTAAAAGAAGATAATTACTCTCTCTCTCTTTATTATCTCTCTCTCTCTGTCTCACACACACACACACACACACACACACACACACACACACACACACACACACACACACACACACACACACACACACACACACACACACACACACACACACACACACACACACACACACACACACACACACACACACACACACACACACACACGCACACACACAATACGCATGCATGCCTGCATTCTCTCTAACTCCCACTCTCTCTGTCACACACACACACACACACACACACACACACACACACACACACACACACACACACACACACACACACACACACACACACACCTACACACACACACACACACACACACACACACACACACACACACACACACACACACACACACACACACACACACACACACACACACACACACACACACACACACACACACACACACACACACACACACACACACACACACACACACACACACACACAGTGCTAACTAGGAAGCAGACTGGGTGGAGGCTCCAGTCTTATATCCTTTTCACTAACAGCTATACAGCCCAATAGTGAGGGACAAAGGATGATAAGATAAGATAAGTAGTAGAAGTAGAAGTGGGAGTTTATTTGTCATCCGATTAATACACATCTATGCGATGGGCAACCCACAGGAACAGGATAAGATAAGTTAAGATAAGATAAGATTAGATAAGATAAGACAAGATAAGATAAGATAAGATAAGATATTCCTTTATTGATCCCTTGCGGCAATTCAGGAATGAGATAGAAATTTTTTTATATCATGTAAATAAATAGAAAAGGTGTTTGGGAATTTGGGAATTCAGTGGAGATCAATGTTTTAACCACTCACACTTTCCTGCACAATCTGACATAAAATACTTTGATGTCTTCCATGGTAAATTTCTTTAAAAGAATGGTCTGAAAATGAAACCAAAATAAGTACAATTAAAAGTAAGGCTAAGTGATGACATTAAAGGGATAATACACCCTTAAAACTCAAATTCACATGCATTATTCTTATGATCAGTCTTGATTTGTGAACATAAACTCCCAAAGGTATATAGCAACAGAGTTGTCTTCTACGGGCGTCTGTTTCTGATGTTTTTTTTTTTACTGGACGTGAGTGTTTAAACGGCCCTCTATGTGTTGAATTATACTCCCTTTACACCAGAACAGTTGCCCTGGGATAACGTGCGTCAGCTGTTGGTATAAATAGGCTGTCCCTCATTGATTGACCCAGGACAACCACCCAGGTTATGAGCAAGGTTGCCACGCGGGCCCCGTCTGGGTCAGTGTGGCATAAAAGGGTTTATGGGAGACCCCTGTTGAGAGACCACACTCACTTGGCTGTGGTTTATGGTGCACAAGGGAAGTGGTTCTCAACCTGGGGATACGGACCCCCAACTGGGTCATGGGAAGTCGCAAATAGACATGCAAATACACCATCATGTTAAATACATCATCACGTTTATAATCTTTGGTATTGATGTTTAATTTAATGGTTTAATACATTTTTTAAGTCGAAAGCCCTGCTCCAATCGTTAATCGAGTTAAATGCGGGGAAAGGGGGAGATACTCATTCTTATTTCGTGTCAAAGTTCCCCATTCAGTTCCTTGCTTGACTATGTATGGGGGTCCCTCTGTTTTAGAGGCCATGCAGCAAAAAGGTTGAGAACTGCTGCCCTAGGGTTGCTATTCATTATTCACATTTCAATAAAGTCACTTTGGGTGATTTGATGGTTTCCCCCACAGAGTGAAAGAACATAGTGCTGGAAATCCACCACGTTGAACAACACATGTAACACGTCTGCTTTCCATCGCATTACAGTACAACACCTACAAGCCATTTGGTTTGTGATGATCAAGGAAGAAATACAACATGGAGCCAGGTCCAGTGTAGACGTTGATGACCTGGGACTGTCCAAACGACATGGGATCAACCTGGATCAATAACCACTGTTTAACCAGAGTCATTGGACTGAAAGGGGCCATAAATGTCACACGGGCCGATGGAAAGTAATTTGAAACACGTTGTTAGTAATATCTCAGTTCCTCAAAACATAATCTTCAATTGACATGATAGTAAATGTTCCAGTAAATGTTAATGAGAGGTGATGAAATGAGTGTCGGAGGAGAAATGTGATTCTCAGGGAGAACAGACAGAGGTGGGGAAATGCCTTTTTATACCGGTTCAAATGAACAGAGAAAAACACTATGATTCATAACTGCCTCCATGCTAGATTTCAGTCAGTCAGGTGCCAATTGTGAAGAATTCTTTTTTGGAAGCATTGAGATTGTCTGGGATTCCAACCGTGCTCAGAGATCCTCTTTGAAAGAGGGGGATCCGTTGCAACAAATAATTTAGTTCTATTCAGATGTGGATTTATTTTATAGTTTAATTAGGCAAAATTATTAATAATAAACAGAGCAGTTGATGCAGAAAAAATAAAAGAGAGCAGAATATATTCTCGAGTCCATGAGTTATTCTAAGTTTCATGCGTTAAAGCAGTTCGTCTGAAAAAAGCCCTCGTCTGGCCATATCCTATATAGCAAAACGTAGGAGTCCTGGCCCTCCCTTGACAGAGAGAGAGAGAGAGAGAGAGAGAGAGAGAGAGAGAGAGAGAGAGAGAGAGAGAGAGAGAGAGAGAGAGAGAGAGAGAGAGAGAGAGAGAGAGAGAGAGAGAGAGAGAGAGAGAGAGAGAGAGAGAGAGAGAGAGAGAGAGAGAGAGAGAGAGAGAGAGAGAGAGAACTCTCAAGGTCGGCCTGCAAATGGAATGCCGTTTACCATGGAACCTAAACAGTAGATATGGTATATTGTGTAGACACTGTTTTATAGTTATTTTACAATGGATATAATTATAGACAGATATAATTATATAGATAGATAGATAGATAGATAGATAGATAGATAGATAGATAGATAGATAGATAGATAGATAGATAGATAGATAGATAGATAGATAGATAGATAGATAGATAGATAGATAGATAGATAGATAGATAGATAGATAGATAGATAGATAGATAGATAGATAGATAGATAGATAGATAGATAGATAGATAGATAGATAGATAGATAGATAGATAGATAGATAGATAGATAGATATGTTCCAATGTGCTCTACTTTTTGGGGCTTGGGTTTGTCGACAGTATAGGCCTCATTATCAAAAATGTTGTGTACATTTTGGAATGCTGCTAATTGACAAGGCAGTTAGTCCTATATGCAAAATTATTCTGTACAAATTTCATAAAACCTTTTAAAAAATGCAATACGTTGTTTTAACAAAGTGTAACATGGAGACCATGAAAGACCCATCATCAAAAGCTCTAATGACTTATCTTTTAAAGAGAAACCCTTGTTACACTTTATTAGAATAGTCAGCAGAAATAACTGTTCAACTTTAGCTCAGTGTCCCAATACATTGGCGTTTGACTGTACTTTGGTCTAAATAGGTCTGTCCTAATCAGCCCAACTTGTATAACAAAGCAGTAGCGAAAATGTAGGAGTCGTTTAGTGAATGGTTGCTTTAATATTTCCCTCTTACATGCATAGTAAAAACGTGTATCCATTGAATTGTTTGTGGTAAGGGGAAGGTATGCCTCTTCATCCCATCGTAATAATTGATCTGGTTAGTTGATTGATTGATCTGAACCTTAGCTGTGTTCTTTTTTTTTTTTTTTATTATTGCAAAACCAAATTATTAAAAGTCAGTACACACAATGCATAATGAAACTAACCATTAAGATGGCTAAAATGACATGCAAGCACAGAAACAGAAAGCAAAAAAAATATATAATAATCTTTTACCGTATACAGTGTATATCCAACGAAATTACCAATTATACCAATGTCTTATACAGGATATACCCCTAATACCTGTTATCTAAAACCCTACACACATATGCTTAGCCTTAGCTGTGTTCTATGGCTCTTTGTCTCTTTGTCGCATTCAGCACCATAGTCCCTGCCAGACTCGACCCCAAACTCAGGAGCCTACAACTCGACCCCAACCTGTGCAGCTGGATTCTGGACTTCGAACCATCGCCAGGAGGTGAGGATGGAACCCAACACCTCAGCCTCTCTGAGGGCCCTTTCTCACTCACTGCTCTGTGTCGAATCAGACCCGGCTCGCATCAGAAAAGGGTGTGTCTGTCTGAGTGAGAACGCTGTCCCCCGTCCCCGCCCCCCGCTGATTCGTCCCCGGGGGCGCTGAACCAGGGCCGGTGAAATAGGTGGTCTCAGGTGCGCACTAGTGGGGGCGGTTAGGCCTGGCAATTTTGTTTGCCATTGCTATGTCTATACATTGTTCGAATGCATTTATTTCTATTAGACCAGTGGTGCCCAACCAGTCGGCCGTGGTCGACTAGTAGATCAATGACATGCAATATAATTGCCACAAGCGATGGGATAATGTTAGCTTCTGAACAGGCTAGCTAACTAGCGTTAGCCGTTAGCCATTGCTGTATACTATACTTTCTTGTTCGAATGCATTTATTTCTATTAGACCAGTGGTGCCCAACCAGTCGGCCGTGGTCGACCAGTAGATCAATGACATTCAATATAATGCATATAATCGATGCAGCAATGTTACTAGTAAAGGCTAAGCTAACTAGCGTTTAGCCGTTAGCTTAGCGCTATCGTTAAAACGCTCAAAAGCGGACTCTACAACACCATCCATTCGTAATAAAATGGGGTGGGTTATATTGACAAGGCTTGACAACAGAGGTTCAAATATAACTTCATATTTATTGGCAATTTGTTCATTTTATATCAGCATCCAGAGTCCGCAGTCGTGTTAAGACATTCCTGTTTACATTTTCGAACGTGACATCATCGCCTACGGCAAGCGTAAACGCTCAAAAGGCAAACCGTAAACAGAACCCGTAGCGAACCAAGACTGCAGTGTGTACACAAACTAGAGGGGGGAGAGGGGGGGGTTCGCACTCTGACCCGGAATGAGGGCGGTACGCGACCGGTACGGACAGAATGAGTGAGTGAGAAAGGGCCCTGAGACCAGGGCTGGGTCCTGTGCCCCCTCCTCTACTCCCTGTACACCCATGAGTTGTGTAGCCACGCACAGCTCCAACATTGTGATTAAGTTCACAGATGACACAATAGTGATAGGCCTGAGAGCATCCTGACGGGATGCATCACCGTTTGGTATGGAAACTGCTCTGCCCTCAACCGCAAAGTGCTACAGAGGGTTGTGCAAACAGTGGCTGTGGGCTTCCCTCCATCCAGGATATACATACACAACAGACGGGTATGTCAGCAAAGCCTGCAGGATTATTGCGGCCCAAGCCACCCCAACCACAAACTGTTTCAGCTGTTACCATCCAGCAAACAGCGCCGCGGCCTCAAGGGCCGGACCAGTCAGACTCTTGAACAAATAACACTAACGTCCAGCTGCCTGCCTGTGACTGCAGTAATACAGTGCTGTTTTATTGCTGTTCCTGCTACTGATTTGCAGACACTACACACCCATGCAGTGTTTGTTATGTAATCTAGGAATGCAGAAGATCATTAGAGCTACTTTACCACAGACTCTACTGCCACTTTGCACCCACCACACCCTCACTGGGACTATTACGTTGTAAACGAGTGCTATTTTCTTTTATCATAGCTTATGTTGTTAATTTTTTTATCTTTAATCTAATCTTATTGCTTTCTTTTTGTACTACTTTATTTTGATGCTGCTGCTAGGCTGAGGAGCCAAGAACAAAATAATTTCACTCCTCTATGCTGTATTGTCAAATTTCCCTCTGGATAATTAAAGTATTTCTATTCTATTCTATTCTATTATATTCTATTCTATTCTATTCTATTCTATTCTATTCTACAACAGGACTAGAAGATGTGACAATAAAACTCTGATTCTGATTCTGATACTGTAAATTTATTTCCTACTGCCCTAAGGCGTAGGAATGATGCATTTCAAAGCTGAAAGGCTGTGGTATTCCCCTTTAAGCCACAGTCTTTTCTCCGGCCTTGGTTATACTGGGGGAAAACAGCAACGTTGTATTTTCGAATGATTTCGTTTGCATGTCCAAGGCAACAGCGTTTTAGCTGGCATTTTCGTTCTCGAGGACCTGCCTACTGTGATCTACGCTTGCTTTGTTCTGCATAATTACTGTGAAGTTCAAAAAAGAAACTGTGCGTCCATGCTGCTCGTAATTACGAGAGGGAGTTCCAGCCACCAAGCAGAGCAACTAACGCAAGAACGGACAACAACGAGACGGAGGGAAAGCGCATGAGGCTAGCCCCTTTCGTGACTGTGATGAAAGCCATGCTTGAATACGCAGTCACTGGCTCCACGTTACTAGCCATGTTAATGTGCACCATCAAGCACTGGTTACTTAGGAACGGATCTTTCTAAATTTATCAGATAGAAATTTCAAAGGTACTCACAGTTGCACGAGGGTTTCACACACAAAACCGGGGTGGTTTGAAAGCTCGGCGTTGCTAATAAACATTTAATTTTTTTTTTTATAAACGAGTAAAACGAGCTAGCCTTGGCTAAAATGACTTCTTCCGCATTTTGACGCCGGAGCGCTGTGATTGGCTTCTTCTCTTCTTCTGCTTTGTCACATGCCTGGTGCGCCCAGCAATCACAGCGCTCCGGCATCAAAATGCGGAAGAAGCCATTTTAGCCAAGGATAGCTCAGTGATTTTTTTTACTCGTTTATAAAAATTATTTAAAATATTTATTAGCAACACCGAGCTTTCAAACCACCCCGGTTTTGTGTGTGAAACCCTTGTGCAACTGTGAGTACCTTTGAAATGTCTATCTGATGAATTTAGAACGATCCGTTCCTAAGTAACCAGCTTGATGGTGCACATTAACATGGCTAGTAACGTGGAGCCAGTGACTGCGTATTCAAGCAAGGCTTGCATCACAGTCACGAAAGGGGCTAGCGTGAGGCGTGTGTTGACCTAATTTTTTTTTACCTAATGAGGTAGTAGCAGTGATGGGCAGTAGCTAGCTACAAGTAGCGACGCTACATAGCTTAAATACAATTCTCAGTAGCGTGCTGGTAGCGGCGCTACTTTTTAACCAGGGTAGCGATCTCTGTAGCGGAGCTATTTATAGAACGAAGTAGTGACGTAGCGACGAGAAACGTTACACGCTACTTTCGGGAGAAACAGTCTAGACTAGAAGGAGAAAAAAAAAACTCCCCGTAAAAAACCCACTATGATTGGTTGGTTGGTTTAGATATGAGTATGACGACTCACGATTGGGTATGGTAGGCCAAAACATTACGGGTAGGCCAATCAGAGGCAGGATAGGGCAGGACTCCAGCCGCAAACAGGAAGTGAAAATCAAAACACAGACGTACTGAATTAATGCAATTTAACGAATTACATGAACCAGTCCGCGCGAAATGGCAGAGGGGTTCGATGGCATTGATGAAGATGATGATGTCAATAACAACAATGCCTCTCCATGGCCCTATCTGGGACACATTTATGAGTTTGACTGAAAAAACTGCTAAAACATATGCTGCTCTCAACACGTCCAGCACTAACTTGAGAACACATTCAGGTGAGCTGATGAAAATCAACTGTTCCCAAACAGCACACAAGTCAGTACACTTTTTGTCAACAGCTTTAACTAACAGATAGCTGCTATCATGATGATGTTTCACTGTAGGCAGAAAATGAACAATATTATGGGAGTGGAGAAAAGAAAAAAAGAGGGAAAAGCAGTGGTTCTCAACCTGTGGGACAGGACCCCCAGGGGGGGGTCCCCATATGATTTTGGGGCCATGGAATGTTTTGTGAGTTACATATTTAAATACATTTGGTCATTTAGCTGACACTTTCATTCAAAGCAACTTACAAATTGTGTACAACAAGTCAGCAGGAGTGGTACATATCTAGCAGCCAAGGATAAGTAGTATTGTTTGTCAGTGTCAAGCTTGAGTGTTATACTCTGAGTACATACTGTAGTAGTATAGACATATTAGCATAGTTGGTAGTAGTATATACATAGTAGCATAATACTAGTCAAATGAAGTAAAACAGTTACAATTCAGATATTGAAGAAGTGTGTTTTTGGTTGATAAAGTGGGCAGGTTTCAGAAGATGCAGAGTTTAGGGATAAATAATACATAAAGATAGAATAGAAAAGAAAAAGACCATTACTGCATCAAAAGTAATCAACAAACTATAAAAACTGATAAAACCAAATGGTCTCTTTTTTTTCTTTTGTAGAGGCTGCACCCAGCTAAACTTGCCTTCCTGGATTTTGTACATAATACAAGTTCATGTTAAAAGGATGACACAAAAAGCCAGACCGAGGGCTTGTTTCAGTTTTATAATAAACAATCAAACTGAGAATTTTTTTTCCTGCCTATTTGTTTGGTGGAAACTTGATCACGAAGTAAAAAAAAAAAAAAAAAAAAAAAGTAGTGCCGATGTAGCTAGCTATTTTTGCCATGTTCTTGTAGTGTAGCTTGCTACATTTCTCTGGGGATAGCTTCCATTGTAGTTGAGCTATATTTAATCAAGAGTAACTTGTAGTGTAGCTTGCTACATTTTCCAAGTAGCTTGCCCATCACTGGGTAGTAGTCATGTCTATAGTTCAGCATGTTAGAGGCTAGTAACTTGGACATTGTGTTTTGAGTAGAATAAAGTATGTGAACATTTTGACTGCAAATTACTAGTGTATGTGCTCAGAACAATAATTTTTTTTTCTGCCTGTCTGTCTATGAGTGGATTGTGTGAGAGAAAGATGTGATGCTACCAGGATATTTGCAGATTTTATGCATGGTCCAGGTTAGATCAACAAGAAAATGCATTATGGAATAATGAGACTGGCCTCTGATAGCACATGGTCTTAAGAAGGTTTGGAAATGTGAAAATACTGTACATAAACCCATGTCCAGGGTGACTGAAGCCCTTCCTATACATTGGTCACCGTGGTAGGGCTTCTCTCCTGTATGAATATGTTATTGTAAACCTTAAACTGCCAGATGTTCTGATGGTACATACATGTAGATACTATATCTATACATATCCCTAGATACATTTTTTGTCTGGCATCCAACCAGAGTGCAAATGTAACAAAGTGCCATAGTAATATAAAATATACTAGAGTTGTAGTGTTATGTACAGTGATGTCGGTATAAAGATACTATGGTAGTACTAGTAACTAATTCATAATGAAACAATTGTAAAAGGCATATTTACGTCTACGTCTACTTGTGGGTATAAACAATTGACATATTAAAATAGGTGATCTTACGGTTATTTGGATTAAAGGTGCACTATGGAGTTTTGTTTTAATTTATAATAACACGAGAGAAGAAAAACAGTAAATGTATTTTGCAGGCTCGGCAAACAAAACCCCATTGCTCAGAAACTGTAGTGCACTTTTAAAATAATATTTCAAATGGAAGAAATTTTCCTTTTGTTATGGTTTGTTACCAACCCCAACAGCACGGCACAGACAGGTAGTTCAGAGTTAGCCAAAAACCAGGGCGTATTTATTTACAAAACAGAAATGACCGAAAACAACAAAAAGCACAAGGGGAGAAATGTTCCTGGCAGAGTTGTCTGCGGCTCTGCAGCTCGTCTTCAGAGCAGAGACGGCACTGTGGCATTGCGCCTCTGACTCTGCGGCTCTGCAGCTACTTGACGATCCACTCGGAAAGGAAACAGAGGGAGAGATAATGTCAACAAGACGAGCGAACGGAATAAGGCAGTCCAGTATTGTTTAGCTGAGTCAGTAACAACAACAAGCGGCTCCTCTTCAGTGTTACCCAAACACACAAAAAACAGAAAGGTCCCGAGTCCAGGAAAATGCGAGAAAAACAGAGTATCCAAAAAAAGTACGTTCCAAAACTCACCAAGGCGCAATTGCGCAAAGCGGTCTACGAAGCAGAGATCCAACGGATGGCAGAGAATAGCAACAGCGGCGACTCCATAGACGTCCTGGAGAAAAAACAGACGAGGTACAGCACGGGAGGAAACAAGCAGCAGCCAGTGGTAATCCAAAACGACCCGACACAGAACGTTAGGAACACCAGAGTATATAAGGGCTCCACCGAGCTGATTAGAACTCACTTCAGGTAGGGGTGGACGGTATAAACGGTATACGGTATAAACGGTATGAATTTGCTCTACGGTATGGATTTTGCCTATACCGTGTAACCGGTAGTGCAGCTCTAAAATAGCAATGACGTCATGTAACCACAGCGCGACTATTTCACTCGCATTTGCCCCTAAAAATAGATAGAATTAGTCATAGATAATAGATATGTGCGAACTGGAAAAAGTTATTTAGGAGGCTTCGCGCAGTGGGCGTGCCAGCCCCTCCCGCACGCATGTAAACACGGGTCTACTGGTAGTCTAGTGGGACGGGACGTCTCCCTGAGCTAACGTTAGCTTAGCTACCGTTACAAAATGACCCAGTCAACTATTCACTTTTAGTTTAATACATGATGAGGCATTGTCTAACCGAACGGTATCTAGTCGGCCAGCTACCGATAGCTCCTGACATCAACAAACGCTCCATCAAGTCTAGTAGAGAGTAGACGTGTATGATAGCTCCGTTAGCCGTTAGCTCACGTTAACGCAAGCTAGTTCACTGTTCAAAACGAAATGTCCCATTGAACTAAATAATTCACTGAGGCGTTGTATTAACGTTATATATCCGGCTAGCAGTAGCTACAGATAGCTCCTGATATCAATGTCTTATAACACTGATTCGATGCGTATTCGAGCTGAGGGCTTGCTGAGCACAGTTAAGTAACGTTATGGCAATAGGGTCCAGGTGCAGCTCCGGAGAATCCTGGCCGTAGCTCTGCTCGAGGCTACTCGAGTATAGGTCCAGATGCAGCTCCGAGAATCCTGGCCGTAGCTGGAGGCTACTAGAGTACACACAGACAGTGGAGCTTGTTGCGTGGTGGCGATGTCTCGCAGATAATACAAGTACAAGTCTAATTATATAATAATAATATTTTATAAAAAAAAAAAAAAAAAATTATATAAAATTAATTAAATTTTAGACCATACCGTCCACCCCTAACTTCAGGTGCGCGAAGGTAATTGGTACCTTGAAGCGTGCGGAATCGGACCAATCCTCACACCTTTAACCCGTATGCCTCCCTAGGTAACTGACAGAGTTGGCGCATCAGTGCATGACAAGATTGCATCATGTTCAAGGTAATAAAAAATGTAATTTGTAATATTTCGTTCCAATTCTTTTTTTATGAATACCAACATAATCCTAACAAAAAAAATCAATGATGAATAAGTACATGCATTAAGGAGCCATTGTAAACAAAACATCTGCCCCTGCATATATTTGAGTTTAATTTGTACATATTAGTATCTGGTAGCTTACATGCAGGGGTGCGTTGCTGGTTTCAAAGCTGGTTGCACAGTGTTTTAATGACGCCACGTGCACGCGCGCTCTCGGGTGCATGCGCATAAATGTTCCCTTGCGTACGCACAGACTAAAGACAATGCCTAATTGCCTCTACGAATGGAATGTAACACATTTTATTCACAAGTTTTGTGTGAATGTATCTGAGAACGTATTTGAACACACCTGACGACCTGCGCTATTGTTATGCAAAGTAGCCAGGTGGGTACTTGGCGAGTTGGGGCATCAGTCGAGTGCAGCGCATTCCTGTGTGCACGCGCGTGCACATCCGTGCATGTGCGTGCGCGTGCTTCTGCTCACAGAGCCGGTTGCATGGTGTGCAACCCCATCCCATGAGCAACGCACCCCTGCTTACATGATTTAACCCCATAAACACAAACATACAAAAAACACAAGATAGGGCACAAGTTTATTTTTAATTAAATTATTGGAGTGATCTGCACATAATGCGGGATGCTGCAAAGTCATATTTGAATCACTGGTAAATGACTGACAACACCAACACAGAATGTGTGTTGGGGAGGGTGGCACCATGGGTGAGTGTGATGGCACCATGGAACCTGGACCCTCCATGTGCTGCACCAACTGCTCAAAGCAGGAGGTGAGCGTGTTCAACGAGGCAAACAGAGCAACATCCCTCTCTGTATCCCTGATATCCCTCTCTCTGTTCTCTCTGTCCCTATCCATGGCTTGCTTCTTTAGGGCCAGGTATTTGTGCTGTAAGGCCATGGAGGACAGCTTTCGCTTTAGTTTGTCCCTTCTGTGGCTACCCAAGGTAGCGTATAATTGACTGCGTCGCTCCATCGCAGCCTCTGCAGAGGGGATTCCATTGCTGTCCTCATCCTGTGGCGATGCTGACGATTCTGCCGGCAGCGCTCATAGTGCAGGAGGATCATCACAGCCTTTCCTGTACCCCCCACAGACAAAGGGTTGCTACCTAAGTTCGAGGTAATAATATTTACATTGCGAGCCGATCACAGAAGTTGCCAATTAAAATGATTTACCCACATAATCATGCTCTTCAATTTGCCTAACGTTACTTGTTATATTACGAACAGGATACACACACCGTGTGCTAACCAGTGGCTAACGTTACCCCCCACGTAACGTTAGGGCCCAAAATCCATTCCCGTTTTGTTGCTTTTTATCAACAAGCCCAAACATTCTAGCTAACGCTAGCTCTACAACATACCTTTTGTGATATCTTGTGGGTTGTGTGGGAACTCTTTCCTAAGCGCTGTAGCCTCTTCTGGAGACGGGTAATGGTTGCAAAATCGGTCGAGCAGGTCAGCATACTTTGTCGTGACGGACTCCCAGTCGACATTTGAGGCTAAATTGCTAGTTTTGTACTCCAAAGTCACTTCAAGCAGCAGTATCACCTCATCATCGGTCCAAGTAAACAGATCTTTGGTATTTCTTGCCATAGCTACAAAATCTTGTGGTCGATTGCTTCTTGTTGTTTACCTATCGATCTTTGGGCTTGTGCATGCGACAAATACCTCCCGCGCATGCTCAGTGTTGAATTCAGTGACGAGATCCGTTGCTGTCTGACCGCGCCTAGCTTCTGACAACGAAAAGAGTACAGGAGACAAACGACGTCTAACCTGACTGCCATAACGCAACGTTCTGAAAAGTGAAAATTAAACGTTATTGTTTTCCTTTAGTGTAACTGCAGGAGTCATTAAGCAACAGTTTTAGGTGGTTTCACAGTCGTGTGTAAGGTAAGCCAGAAGGCGTCGCGCCTAGCCGGGCCTTTGGATTGATGGGACCCGTCGGTGCACGTCCACCCCTGATTGGTCTGTGGGCTTGATTGGCAGAGGGGATTTGGTTTGCCCAGTAATTAGTCAGATTACTTGCCAAGATTCATCAGTGAGATTGTGAAACAGATTTTCCTTTGTACCTGAGCGGGTGTGAAGATTTAAAACTAATCTCCAGTCATTAGACTCATGTATCTGCGACTAAGTCTATTCTGTCAAGATGAATCTGTGTGCATTGCATTCACAGCAACCACACCTACAACATGTTGTTGTAGGAACATGACTTATGGGGGATGGGGCAGAACAAAGGATTGTTTTATTTAAAATAATGAGGAGGATGCATGACTTTCCCTTTCTTCCTCCCGACAGCTAGGTTACTGCTGACATACAACAAATGATTAGGACTACAGTTCACTTCATCTCCATCTTTCTTGGATCTTGTGAAATGGAGCAACAGTTAACAGTTTTCCAACGAGGT
The DNA here is from genome assembly GCF_963971535.1 of Notolepis coatsorum. Taxonomy (NCBI): domain Eukaryota; kingdom Metazoa; phylum Chordata; class Actinopteri; order Aulopiformes; family Paralepididae; genus Notolepis; species Notolepis coatsorum. Next base: position 116,188,147 of record NC_140170.1, read on the forward strand.
TCCAACGCAACTTGGTGCACCTTTAAGAAGAGTCTCTCTGTAACAGGAACATGTTACATGCTCAGAAGAATTCCTCTTAACAAGAGAATGTTACAGGTGTGGGGAGGTTGCTTTTGAGACTTTAGGAGCCAGAAGTCTCTCTCCGGCTGTGTTTGTAGAGTTTAAGAGTATGTTATTGTTACAGGTAGACAGAGTCTGAATACAAATAAATCTTGCACACTATCCTCACTTGCACACCTGTAATAATGCAACATTTCAGTCACTAGACCATCAGCTTACATACAGTATATTGATACATAGTAACATAAGATGTATCCCAGATGAAGGTCTAGTGATCGAAACATCACATAATTAAAGTTGTTTGTTATAACAAGAAGAAGAAATAAGAAAACGTGCAGGAATTATTTTATTATTTGTCAGTTTCATTTCATTGTATACCTGTATGCCGTGACAATTAAAACTCTTGACTTGACTTGACTTGAGTTTAGTGACTCTAGTCTATTGTTAGTCTATTGGAAGATAGAAGGTGTGCAAAAGCTCTCTGGTTGATAATTTTTGCAACTTCTTTGCCCCTTAAGTTGGGATAAAGGTTAGGAAAATAGTTCATATAGGAAGTTGCATCTAGTTGAGGACAGTCAGGTATCCTATAAGGGAGGTGTAGTGGTTACGTCATTGCTGTTTCCGGCTGGGCCACCTCGCAAAATTGCAATGCATTTCCCCATAGCCCATTTCTAAATCGTCTAGTTTAAAACAAATAAAGCATGAACATTTGCACGGTGTACCTTTCTGTGCGTATTCATCCACAATCTATAGCTCAACATGAAAATATTCGCAATTAATCGGAAAAAACGCTAGCTACGGCTAGCTCCGTAGTGGGTGGTGAGCTGGATAATCTAGAGGTGGTGGCTGAGAGTCGTTGCATAGCTAAAAACAAAGAAAATGAGGATGAGGAAAAAGCTAGAAGCCATCCTGGAGAACCCCTCTCACCCCCTCTACGAGGAGCTAGCCAGAATGAAGAGCACGTTCAGCCAAAGACTCATCCCCCCCGACACACCGCAAACCGCCTAGGCCGGTCCTTTATACCGGCAGCCATCAGGCTCTACAACAAAGGGCTCGGACGGCCGGCTCTGCTGCCAGAACTATCACTGTCAGAACTCGGGACTTGAGAACTAGAGACTCACATCACCGTACTGACTATCTTGTATTTTGCACTAGAGACTCATATCACTGGACTATCTTGTATTTTGTACTTTTTTATATTCTATTCTATTTGTATTTATATTTTATATTGTATCTATAGTGTATATAGATACTGGACTGTACAGGACTGTGAAGCTCTGTATCCCCCACCCTGTATCCCCCCCACCATGCTGCTTTGACCCCAGAATTTCCCCAAGGGGATTAATAAAGGATCATCTTATCTTATCTTATAACATCAGGGAAAGCTGTGATTGGCTGTGAAAAGACTGTCAACTGTTAAAAAAAAATCAACACAATATGCTGTTCTAGACACAAGGGCTAGATCCACAATGAATGGATTGCACGGAGCAAGTTGCACCCTTACTTAAAATTCATTATGAATTGAAAATGGGGGACCCTGATGTAAACAAGACGAAAGTCTTTCTCTGGTCTGCATCCCCATAACAATTGTGTGTATTGAGCCGTACTGTATTGTACCCATTCTGCAATCTGTTAATAAAGTTTTCATTCAATGAATCAATCTGCACGGTGATTGATTAAATGAACATTTTATTAACAGATTGCAGAATGGGTACAATACAGTACGGCTCAATACACACAATTAATTGTTAAGGGGATGCAGACCAGAGAAAGACTTTCGTCTTGTTTACATCAGGGTCCCCAATTTTCAATTCATAATGCATTTTAAGTAAGGGTGCAACTTGCTCTGTGCAATCCATTCTTTGTGGATCTAGCCCGTGTCTTGTTCTTGTCTGTGTGACATGCTTTGGTTATGGAGCCATATGTAGTAGAGGGCTACAGAGTAAGGGGAACACATGAGAGACTGTTTTAATGGGGTATGCATGGTTCTATAGGTTACCCTACTACTTATGTGTCATCAGCTCCTATTCCTTTTTTTCTTTCAACATTTTATTTATAGCATTTTCAGCTTTTTTCTGGCCACGCAGGACCTTTTGGCCACACAGGACCGACAGAGGAGAGAGGGTGAAACGGGAGGAGAAGAGGGGAAGACATGCGGCATATGGCCACCGGGTCTGGGAAACGAACCCGGGGCAACCGCTTCGCGACTCAGCGCGCTATGTGGTGTGCTACTGGAGCGCCCCCCATCAGCTCCTATTCCTTAATGCCTTGCCCATCTGTTGACCAAACAGCACGTTGGGACATGTAGGAACAAGCATCCATTCACACCCCACTATTATCCTTAATACATTCACACACATCACCAACTGCTGTGGCAGTTACTTGTGTATGTGAGTGTGTGTGTGTGTGTGTGTGTGTGTGTGTGTGTGTGTGTGTGTGTGTGTGTGTGTGTGTGTGTGTGTGTGTGTGTGTGTGTGTGTGTGTGTGTGTGTGTGTGTGTGTGTGTGTGTGTGTGTGTGTGTGTACACACACACACACTCACTCACTCACTCACTCACTCACTCACTCACTCACTCACTCACTCACTCACTCACTCACTCACTCACTCACTCACTCACTCACTCACTCACTCACTTCAATTCAATTCAAATGGGCTTTATTGACATGGGAAACATACGTTTACATTGCCAAAGCCAAACAAAACAAAACAATCAAACAGAGAAATCAAAAGAAATCAAGAAATCACTCACACAATCACACATACACTAGCACACAGACAAACACACACCTCCGCCCTCTTACTGGGAAAAGCTGACACACTGATAGGAACAGAGATAGATAACTGAAAGTGGGCCTTGGTTTTATAAATAGTTAAAAGACAGATGGATATGAAGGTAAGACAGTTACACATGAATACAATTAGGCAACAATCAGTTAAAACTGTTACACAATGTACCAGGGAGGTTTAAGATCATGGCCCTAATCTGTCCATAGGTCAGCAGAGAATAGTTTTTCAGCGTATGCAGAAGAACATTCCAAGAAGTTGGTACTAAAACAAAAGGCTGACTTTCCAGGTTCAGGCTGTGCTCAGGGGACCGTAAGCATGAGCCAGTCATTCAGTGGGTTAGAAAGGGTCCAAAGTTCTAATCTAGCATCATTGCAATAAGGTGGTATCTTTCTGATAATGGCCTTATAGATAAACAAATATGTTTACAAATATGTTATATGTGCCAGAAAAGAGCAACCCACCTTATCATAGGAGGACACAGTGGTGAGTATCATAATGATCACCAGTAATACATCTGAGGGCAGAATGATAGACATAGCATTTCTATATATCACATCCCCATAATCCAACACTGATAGGAAAACTGCTTCAACAATGCCTTTTCTACTAAACATATTAAAGCTGGTTCTGTTTCTGTAGAGGAAGACAATTTTCTGTTGCAGATTGCTGACAAGATCATCTACATGGCACTTAAATGTAAATTTCTCATCAAGCCAGATGCCAAGATATTTATATTCAGTAACTCTCTCAATTTGCAGTGGTTATATAATCAATGCACTTTGTTTTAAGCACCAATTTAAGATTAATAAGCGCATGGTATAAAAAAGTTTGAGAACCCCTGCTGTAGAGCATAAATGGAAAGTTGCAGGTTTTCAGTAGCTAACGTTAGCTGTACAGAATCAGCAATACAACACTATCATCAGCATAAAGATGGACATTGATTGGATAACGAGAAAGGATCTTGCTTCCACAGACAAGAAAGTGTCAAGAGTAGATACATTATGTTGCTCCTTTAACACACACACACACGCACGCACGCACGCACGCACGCACGCACGCACGCACGCACGCACGCACACACACACACACACACACACACACACACACACACACACACACACACACACACACACACACACACACACACACACACACACACACACACACACACACACACACACACACACACACACACACACACACACACACACACACACACACACACACACACACACACACACACACACACACACACACACACACACACCCCTCAGTAGCCAAACGCTATTTGCCCTTTGAGTTTACTGAGTTTTTGGCTGGGGGAGAGTTGTGACACATTTAGGGGGGTTTCTCACTCAGCCTTTTGTATCGAATCACCGTCCCGGAGCACGGGGGGGAGTGTTCTCACTCACCCCTTTTGGGGTGCGAAACGGCGCTGATTCGTTTCACCCCCCGCTGAACGGGATCAGCTGGCAGAGGTGGTCTCGGATTCGGCCCCCGAGAGAACGGGGGGTGTGGCTTTGCGAGCTTGTACCTTTTCACGGGCGTGGCGCCTGGTGCTGACATAACGTCATACATTTTGTTTGCCATTGCTATGTCTATACATTGTTCGAATGCATTTATTTCTATTAGACCAGTGGTGCCCAACCAGTCGGCCGTGGTCGACCAGTAGATCAATGACATGCAATATAATTGCCACAAGCGATGGGATAATGTTAGCTTCTGAACAGGCTAGCTAACTAGCGTTAGCCGTTAGCCATTGCTGTATACTATACTTTCTTGTTCGAATGCATTTATTTCTATTAGACCAGTGGTGCCCAACCAGTCGGCCGTGGTCGACCAGTAGATCGCTCAAAACGCTCAAAAGCGGACTCTACAACACCATCCATTCGTGATAAAATGGGGTGGGTTATATTGACAAGGCTTGACAACAGAGGTTCAAATATAACTTCATATTTATTGGCAATTTGTTCATTTTATATCAACATCCAGAGTCCGCAGTCGTGTTAAGACATTCCCGTTTACATTTTCGGTCGACCAGTAGATCAATGACATTCAATATAATCGATGCGAGCAATGTTACTAGTAAAAGGTTAAGCTAACTAGCGGTAGCCGTTAGCTTAGCGTTATTGTTAACCCTGCAAAACAATCAAAAGCGGACTCTACAACAGAGTTCCATTCGTGAGAAAAGGGGGGTGGGTTATATTGACAAGGCTTGACAACAGAGGTTCAAATATAACTTCATATTTATTAGTTATTTGTTTCTTTATATCAACATCCATTCTCCAGTCTCCGTGTTAACACTTCCTGTGTTTACATTTCGAGCGTGACATCATCGACTACGGCAAGCTTACAAGCTCAAAACGCAAACCGCAAGCAAAACCCAGAGCGCACCCAGACTGAAGTGTGTACACAAACTAGAGGGGGGAGAGGGGGGGGGGGGGAGTTTGCATCAGATCTCGGAACGGGCAGAACGGAACGAAATAGAAACGAATAGGGTGAGTGAGAAAGGGCCCTCAGGGTCATTTGTTGACATTAGTTTTACCCATGCTCCCCCTCATTGCTCTGACTTTCCACAAGATGAAAGGGCCTTGTTGAATATCAAACACAGCCTGACAAACACTTACCTGGGTCAAAGCTCCCTAACTCACCCCCGCCTCCTCCCTCCCTCCTATCACCCGAAACATGTCAACAGAGGAAATTACCCTATTTACACCTACACAGTAAATTTCGCAGAGTAAAGTTTGAGTAAAAGTTACTCTGTGAAATTTACTGTTAGCTTTCAACATTCTTCTCTTCCCTTCTCTCCTCTTCTCTTCTCTTCTCTTCTCTTCTCTTCTCTTCTCTTCTCTTCTCTTCTCTTCTCTTCTCTTCTCTTCTCTTCTCTTCTCTTCTCTTCTCTTCTCTTCTCTTCTCTTCTCTTCTCCTCTCTTCTCTTCTCTTCTCTTCTCTTCTCTTCTCTTCTCTTCTCTTCTCTTCTATAAGTCTCCCCCGCCTCCTCCCCACCTCATATCACCCCAAACATGTCGACAGAGGAAATTACCCTATTTACACCTAAGATTTCAACATAATTATCTTCTCTTCTCTTCATTTAATATACGGAGATACTGTATTAGACAAGAGAGCCACAAGAGAGGCGAAATGCTTATCACACCTCTTGACAAAACACTTGAAAGAGATAAGATAAGATACGATAAAGGAACAGTGTAACTGAGGGGTACAATTCCCTGACTGTATTACTAGATATGATACTTACTACCACTACCTTTGTACTTAATATTCGGCCACCCAGTACTCGGCATAAATATATTATGATGAACACTGTCACGTAGATGAAACGGATCCAACACAAATGTACGAATTAGAAATAGGTCTTTATTTCTACACAGCGAAAATCACACATATACATTTGATCACAATATGAAACAGGTATACATTTCTCCATTTGAATGAATGAATGAATGAATGAATGAATGAATGAATGAATGAATGAATGAATGAATGAGTTTATTTTTGAGCATGTTATTCTCCATATTTATCCAAACAACTCACGGTATCTTGTTCCGTCAAACCAAACAATCATAACAACAAATTAAAAAAACATAAAAAAAAGGATTATAAACAAAAGGTCAAGAGCTTGTGTTTGGTTAGCAGACATGTCCAAAAAAGGAGTAGAGGGAAGCTAAGCTTATTGATCCCTACCCCCTTACATTTATATTTGTTCTTCCATACATTTTATATATAACATAATTTAGTATATTACAATATAGAATATACTTTTACTTATATTAAAAGATTAAAAGAAATGTCAGCGTAGTGTGTACCATTGGTTGTTTAAGATTCCCTCTCCCTCTTAAGTTATATTCTCCTTCCCTGTCTCTGAACCATTTTTGAATGTTGCCTGGAATTAGTTTGTATCTGGCTTTGTATACAATGAGGGCAGTTTTGAAATCCACTAGGTCCATACATTTGAATGCTTGTAGCTTTATAAATAAGTTATTGGTGTGTTCATAATATCCTACATTGTTGATTATTCTTATTGCTTTTTTTTGCATGGTGCATATTGGCTGTGTGAGTGCTTTTGTAGGTATTACCCCACACCTCCGCACAGTAGCTCATATGGTAGGAAGAGTACAGTACAGTGTATACAGTGGGTCTCATTCCCGAACGAAGTTACGACAAAATATTTCGTCTTAGCCAGATTTTTCGGCCCATTTAAGACATATTAGGGCTGGGAGTGGGAGTCCCCAAACTTTCCTGAGATCTTATTTGATCGTGGCTGAGAGCAGATTTAAGAGTGCTGAGGAGCACACTTAAATATGCTCTCAGCCCACGATCAAATCTCATGATTGATTGACTAATTTAAAATGTTATTATAACTTGACAGACTGTGTTCTCATAGTGATTCCTTCACGTCAACGCTACAGGCCTCCTTGGAATTAATTACTTAATCATAATTAAAATAAATATGACAATATTTGTACGATAAGAAATTATGCATTTGATGTCGGAAAAATAAATAATATGGATTCATCTGATCACAGGGCAGCTGCTTAACCATATCTGAACCAGCTATTTTGGACAAATGTATAATTACTTTAATTACTCAGATATTCAAACACAATTATGCAATTATTGTGAAATGATTGAAAATTATAATAATTGAATGCCTTCTGTGGAATTTGTATTTCTTATTTGTTACACATCTGTTTTAATGATTAATTATATACATTTGAAATAATGCAGGTCAACATGCAATGTATCCCATTGATTGGTATACAATGGGACAGACCTTTGTTTGATTGATTGATTGAAAACTTTATTAACAGATTGCAGAATGGGTACAGTACGGTACAGCTCAATTACATAAGGGGATGCAGAATTTCGTCTTGTTTACATCAGGGTCCCCCATTTTCAATTCATCATAACATATATGACACACACGACACAGATAGACAGTACTGCTACATCTATACATTTATGACATACCAGATTTGCAAATACAGTACTGTTTGTGATACAAAAAGAGTCCAGAAAAGAGAGTACATTTGACGTAGAAACTGTTGGAGGAGGTTGGGTAGGAGGGGTGGGTTGGGGATAGACTTACACTGTACAAGCAAAACTGTACATTGGAATATTGACAAAACCATACTTGGTCATTTACTGTACATTGGAGGGGGTTTTGATTTGATTTGATTTGATTTTATTAGGGATCCCCATTAGCTGGTGCGATAGCAACCAGCTAGTCTTCCTGGGGTCCACACACAAAAAAACACACAAAAACAATCACTATTGCAAAAAACAAAATTATTAAAAGTCAGTACACACAATGCATAATGAACCTACTGTAACAATTAATATAGCTAAAATTACATTAGTGTAAAACAAAAACAAAAAATTACTTTACAGTGTTAAAAACAATTTAAAAACAATTTAAGATTCTTTTTAAAAGTGAATCTACTGTAAATGCAGCAGAGGTTCCGAGGCAGGCCATTCCACAGAGTTAATGCTCTAAAAATAAAAGATCTCCCCTATATATATAGCTATAAACCTGCATTCCTTCGAATATATCATTAATCAATTAAACTTATATTGAAATACACTATATAGCCTATACACCAACACTGAAATGACAGTGGATAAATAAATAAGAACTATAGCTAATCGGTGGAAATAGACTGCATTAATATTCCATAACAAGTCTTGTGTGCGCCTACGAATGAACAGTAGCCTATGCTGGGCTTAATTATGGAATAATAAGCCATACTGCGTTCATTCATTACGCCCGCCGTAGGCTATATATATTATATGTCATTCATTCATTCATATACAGTACTGCGCACGCGCGCGCGTGTGTGTGTATGTGCGCGCGCGCTGCGGCAGGTGTGTACCGCGAGCTGTATATGATGCCAATACATTAATCTAATCTAGTTTTGATGGGCGCAAGCGTGATTACGAAACCTAGCCGCATTTCTCGGAGACGCTCTCTGATTGGCTAGGTTTCGTAATCACAAAAGCACTTCCGCCATTCCATTTCACACAGCTGCGTCACCAGTTGCCTTATAAGGAGATATGGAGGCGTTGTTTTGTATGCAAATGAGCTGAACGGGAACGCGCTTTGGAGTTTAAGACAGAATGCCATTCTCCAAGCAGATATCAGATCATATAATTTCTGCGACCGTTTCAGCCACTTAAGACATATTACCAGCACGTTCAGGACTCAGAGTGTACTTGTCATAGATTATGTCTCAGTGGTTCCAAGATAAGTCTTCCAGAATATATCTTTGAAAAAATTTCGGGAATGAGACCCAGTGTTTTTTGGTTTAGAATGTGTCTTATCTTGCATAAAACACCAACACTCTGTGCCAATTTAGTCCTGACATATTTGATATGAGGTTTCCAGTTGAGTTTGTGGTCTATTATCACACCCAGAAATGTATTCTCAAATACCTTCTCCAGTTTAATACTATCAATCATTAGTTCAACCTGTGTATTTACATTTACCAATAGGATTCCAATAAACACAATAAAGCCATAGGCTTGTTTCCATTGTGGTCCTTCATCATTGGTGTCAGTGGATTTATGTACTGGTGTGTGGATGTGGGTGTTTGTAGTGTCTGCATGTCAGGATGTGTGGTATAAAAACAAAAAAATACATACAATAATATTCCATTTTATAGACAATAAAATAATAAAAAAGGAATAACACATATTAAAAACCCTTTGTTCACTACTCCCAGCTTCTGCTACTTATGATCCACCTCTTTATAGCTAATTTAAAAGTGGAGTACATGTGCTGTATAATGACAGTACATTTGAATCTAATCTCATTTTGAGATCAGTCGCAAATCGGTCACCATGGTGCAGATGTAATGCCGAACCTTTCGCTGTTTTGCACACGGCCCTCGCCGTTTTGCACATGCCTCCTTTGCCTTATAAGGAGCTGGCGGGGCGTGTCTGTATGCAAATTCAGGTGTACGAGAACGCACATTGCAGTTTAAGAATGAGTGACGTATTTTATTCATGGGAACCCAGCTGCGAAGATTTTGGCCACTTATGGAGACCGTTTCACACATAAATTTGTTGGTACGAAATTCTTACCAAGATATTTACAAAGGTACTTACTAACATGTTTGAGAATGAGGACCATTGTCGTAAGTTTTCTCTTACGACAACCTCGTTGGAAGTTCGTAAAAGAAAACCTACGACAGTTACCCCCGGATTCATCAACGCATGGAGAGGTTCTCTTAAGTTGCCTATTGATCTCCTAATAAAACAAGAGATTAGAATAATATAAACCTACTGTTCATTCATTATGCACATAGGCTATACAGTACGTGTGTGCGCTGAGGCAGGTGGCCGCACAACAAGGCGGTATAAATATGGAATATTAATACAGTCTATTCTATAGCTATATCCACGCGATTGGGTTTAGTTCTTATTTATTTATCCACTGTCATTTGCAGTGTTTGTGTAGTGCTTTTTTTTTTTTTTTTTTGTATTTCTACTGGTTTTTGCTACCGGGCAGTCCGGTAGAGAGAGAGAGAGAGGAAGAATGGGAGATAGACGGGGGAAGACATTCGGCAAAGGTCGCTGGGTCCGGGAGTCGAACCCGGGACGGCCGCGTTCCACCGCAGTGCTGTGTGCTGTACGTGGTGCGCCACCCTGGCGCCCCTGGTGTAGTGCTTTTATTTATTTATCACAATGCGTTGTTGAGGCATGACTGTAAATGTAAAATGAAATTTTTTATCATACCAATATATTTGTATTTATTATTATTATGATTATTTAATTCCAAGGATGTCTGTAGAATCCGTTAACTCTCACCATGATTCCTCCCAAATAAAGCCCTTAACCTGTTCCACACGTGGTGAAAATCCACCTAAAATATATACCTAGGTAAATGGAATATTGCTCCACTTCTACAAGGGCTATTTGCATATTCTTGGTATGTACATCTATGGACCTCAGGGAATGTATTCACAGTGTCAGAAATATTGTGTCTATTAGGCGGCTTGCTTAAATTGTGATGAAACAAAGGAGAATATGAATTATGATTTTTCTTTGCATCTTTGACAGTGAATAACACCATGATAATAATGACCAAACTTAAAAAACTGCCACTGATCTTGTTCAGTACCTTCTTGAGATCATGTGTACAAAAAAGCTAAGGAAATTAATAAAGGGAAGATGATTAAACCGAAGGTTCTGTAGATACAGTACTGAATTCTCCCATCCGGACCAATGCAATTTGAAATATTATTATAGAATATGATGCTTATACATTACCTTATTATAGCCAATTTGCACATTTATATATATATTATCTTTCAAATGCCCGAGTTCAATTTGGATTTAGTATCACCAGGGGTGCATAAGAACAGATAATGAAATCTACTGTAATCTACTGTACTTTAAAATTTTCCCACAGTGCCACAGTGTTTTGAAACTAATTTCAGATCTAATTGTTCCTACATGCTAACAATAGGGAGGAGAAACTAACTGCGTTTCAATATTTGTCAAAAACGTTACCTTTTGTGGCTTATTATCGCGAATCATAACAGTTATTGATATGATTCATTCAGAACGCTGAACTTTGAAACCCCACAGTATCTGACAGGAAGTGTAGTTCGGAAAAATTCCAACGCTGGTCGACAGCTATGCATCCCCTCTACAAAATGGCTGCAAAAAGACTACAATTCCCATGGTTCAAAATGTCCATTTCCGTTTCCGTCTTGCATAGACTTCAGAAAATCTAAAACTTAAAACTATCTAATGGCACTTTTAACCTATTGCTAAACTAACGTATTGATGATAATATACATTCTACATGCTTTTGTGACATGTTAGTGATGTTAATACTTGAAAACGTTTGATTAAAAAATCGCAACTTAAATGCAACACTCTGAAAAATATTGATTTATGACCAGATGTCATTTTTGGGTCGGTACCGACCCGTGGGGTGGAACAGGTAACATGGCGCACACCAGTCTGGCCGACTTACAACTGCTCTTCAGCGCTCCTAAATCCTGTTCTTAGCTACGAGCAAATCTCTGAGAAGGGACCGTTCGTGAATCCCCAAATCAACCCGAAAAGGTCTTAAGTGGAGCTAAAATGAAATTTGCTCTTACCTTTTGTCTTAAGTCTGTTGGTGAATGAGACCCAATGACTATATAGGACAATGATCCAAACATTATAATTTGATCACTTTGCAGCAGTTTAATATATTATCTTTATTATTTGCTATATATCAAGCAGGCTCATGGCTCTGATACACCAAGCATTGTTTTGGTCAAAGCTTCTTGGCAATATTCCTAGCAATGATAATCAATGTTTTACATAAGCTTTGATACATGACCCAGCAAATGACCCAGCAAATGCAAACATCTTTCTTCTGTCAAACCTAAAATAAACGTTCTGTTGGGTTGCTTTCACTTTATTCACAGCTGTACCTTACTAGCCCATAAACATTCACTGAGATTAACTTGGGCCCCTGAGAGATCATATAATAAAAAAAAATCTAAATCAGATGCATTCTGTAGTTGGGCCATTTCTTGGTCAAACTAATTTGATCGTTCAAAATGTTATTTTCACTCAAAGTCGTATTCGATCCAACATGTCCTGTGTCGTGTCCAGAGAGTAGACAGTCTCCAGAAAATTGACAATTTAGAGGGAGTTTATGGACTATAGAATGAAAAACTAAAATAATCATATGATATAATATTGCCCAGAGCAGAGGGGCCCAAAGGAATCTCAGTGAATGTTTCTTTTACAGCTATGATATGTGCTTAGCTGGGGACCAGCAAATCTGCACCTTGCGTACTGCCAGCTCTATATATAACTGCTATATGAAGCCATTGACCCAATACGACACACGTGACGTCACAAGCAGGCACGTTGGAACTATAAAACGGCAGGGGGTGCTGGGGGGTCGCCAGATGATACATTTTTTTTTTGTTTTGTTTTTGTTTGCGGTCAGGCCACTGAACTTAGAAGCAGGCCAGGCCAGTGTTTCTAGTTGCACCAGCGCAATAGTTAGATAACCTAGGTGGGGAACAACCAGGAGATCACTGCAACTCACACAAGTTGGAGAACTATCTCTCTCTCTCTCTCTCTTGCTCTCACACACACACAAAGGGAGCCGCATGTGATTGGTGGAGGCGGGATCCTTACGAAAAACTGCTAATCATTGACACATGCTAGCCTGTAATAATCCCCCCCAGAAAAATGTACTTTGCATTTGATATATTGCAAATATATGCCATCACACACACTGGCATTTAAATGCTAGCCTGTAATAATCCCCCCCAGAAAAATGTACTTTGCATTTGATATATTGCAAATATATGCCATCACACACACTGGCATTTAAAGGGTTAGAATTATAAAATGAATATGTGGTGTTATGATCAGGGCTGAAGTTGAATAAAATATTGTATTTATCAATTATAAAAAACTGAAAATCCATAAAGATCTGTGTTGTTGCTAATCATACATATGCTAGCCTGTTTTTTAACAATAATTTGTGATGCCATCACAAACACTGGCATTTAAAGGGTACAAATAAAAAAAATGCCTGCACCAGAATGCAGGAAATGAAGTCTTTGTAACAAAAAAATTCCTGGTGGGGGACCCCCAGACCCCCTGCTTAAAAAGTGGCCTGACTGGGGCTATATTTCCTGGCCTGAATGATTTCCCCAGTCCGGCCCTGGTTAAAAGCCTCCAATGCTTATTAGTGTGTGTGCGTTTGAACGTTTGCATGTTTCAACCATACATTTCCATTAAATTTTTTTTACCTCCTATAATAGTGGGGGTCGTGGCTCTCTGACACAGTTTTTTTTGGGTCGCGGCTTGAAAAGTTTGGGAACCCCTGGTCTAGCCTGTACCCCCCAGACATGTTGCTGGCCCCGTCAAAACAGTATCCTATCAGCCTCTCCATGGGCAGGTCGAGGCGTAAAAGTATTTTATACACAAAAACAGCGTCTCGGCTGTTGTGTCTGGGCCGGGTATTGTATAAACCCCAAAAGAAGTTCTGAGCTTCCAAGTTGTCATCGGCGAACTGTATATTACACGAGAATTGTTCTTTTCCAGTGAGTGACATCAGTGGTTCCGTCAGCGCTCAAGCCAAAGAATGGGCTTTTGGATGCTTTGCCTCTAATTTGTCGCTGAATATCATGGGCAAACAGCTGTAAGATTTCGTTTTGGATGTTGTTGGACATCCAGTTGTCTCTCTTTTGGAGCCAATTCTTCAACTCGGGATCAGACTCGGTGCGCACTCTTTCCATCATGAGCTGCCATAACACCCCATCCCTATTTGCATCACCCCTCAGTGGAAGCCCCTGGCGCCCGAGGGGGGGTATAGGGGAACAGACTCAGTTAACTCTTCAATACCTGATGCTGAGGCTGAACCTGTCGTCTCTGTCTCTCTCTGACGTTTATCAGATTTAGTGGGACTGTCACTGGGTGGGACCGGCGGGACGTTTCGAAAATAAATCTGATATTTTTCTTTTCTGCGAGTGAGACATTCTGTGCTAGCAAAGTCTGACTACTAGCTAAAATCGACTGACTGCGCAAGCACTGTATCACAGTAGCTCAGTGGTTTGTGGCGCGTGGGAAGGGCGGGAGACGGGAGGTGAATACAATTAGTTGTTTCACCTGTCATTCAATCAGTCTGTGACAGTCTGTCATCACTCGAAAATCTACTCGGTTTTACACGTATGATTGTGTACATACAGTAGTGTAATGAATGAATGAAAACTTTATTTAACAGATTGGAGAATGGCTACAATACAGTACGGCTCAATACACACAATATTAAAATGGTGAAGTGCTTTGAGCAGGATAAACTTGTAAAATTACAGTGTTACAGTTATACAGTTACAGTATATACAAATATATAAATACTGTCATAAAAAAAAACATAAAAAAAAAAAAAAAATTATATATATACATATATTTCTTTTTGCAATAATTGAGAGGGGGTGCTGCAGCCCCCCCCGCACCCCCCCTTCCAACGTCCCTGGTCACAAGACACATTCAGTATCAATCATGTTGGGCCAGCAGGAGTTCTAAACCTTTTCATGCCACAGACCCCCAAATAGATAAGTAGTATATATTGGGGTGGGTTCTTCATGGTCCCTGGGGTCGGTGGGTTGGGGGAGTTTAGTGGTGGGGACTGGCCGGGGTCCATCGGGGCGCGTGCAGGAGGCTGGTGTCTGGGGCGGGGGAGGTGGGGGGGGGGGGGGGGGGGGGGTAGTTGGAGCCTATGGCACCTATGGCCTCGGCTGGGCCTTTCCCGGAGTTGGGTGCTGGTCTCTTGCATGTGCTTTGATGGATTTTGGTTGGTTTTCATCGTTGGGCTCCCTCGGTTTGCTGGCGTTTTGGGGATTCCTTGCTCGCTGCGGCTTTTGCTGTGTTTCGGGATGTCCCGGGGGTCCCGGTGTCGTCTCGGACCGCCTGTGGTGCTGCATGTCTTCTCATTTGACCGCTGTTGTGTCTGTGTTTGGAGTCGTTGCCTTGCTGCGTGGCTCCTTTGGCATGGCTGCAGGTCCTGGGGTGCATGACCTGGCATTCCTCCGTGGAGTTTGGCGGTGGAGGCGTGGGGTTTGCTGGTTTCCTCGTGGTGGCGAGGTCGCCGGGACCGGTGGAGATTGGGCGGTTGCATGGCGGTGTGAGTGGCGCGTGGGCTGTTTTATTTTATGCGTATTCTATGTCTGCCCAGTTCTACATTGCTTTTATTCTGTCAACTGTATGCAAATGTTATGCCTATGTTCATTTTATGCTATTTGCTGGGAAGCATTTTGTATTATTATTGTTATTATTATTATTATTGTTATTATTATTATTATTTATTATTATTATTATTATTATTATTATTATTATTATTATTATTATTATTATTATTATTATTATTATTATTATTATTATTA